>NC_044509.1:11089865-11274865 GCF_902362185.1 Chanos chanos
TTCAGCGCTGCGCAGTGTCAAAGCAGGGAAGTGCCTCTTTACATCCGTCTCACTGTCTGTCAGTGTGAACCAGTCCAGGGATACACACACGCCCAGCCACAGATCAACGCCACAACCTCTCTCTCTCTCGCCATGTTTTACCTCAGTCTTTGTCTTCGGCTAGCAACATATTGCTTATCGCAAAGTAAGAAGGTGAAACCAAACAGCTATTCATCATTCTCTCAAAGAACAATAAACCACGAGCTGCTCCGAGTATCACATAACCAATTGGAGAGAAAAAAAAAAAAAATCAACTGTATGAAAACTCTTCTCTTTCTTTTTTTTGGCTCGGTAAAAAAAATAAATAAATAAAATAAAACAATACGTTGCTGCTCCAAAGATCACATAACTATGAGGGAAAAAAAACCATCAAACATTATTCTCTTTTTTTTTATTTGGCACAAACTTTTTTTTTTTTTTTTTTACAAAGGAAATATTATCATTTTTAAGATAATGCTATCTGATGGGTACCGTGCAACTTTTCCGAAGCTTACGGATACAACCCCCGAGGGTGAGCCTCAGGGGAGAGGCGAAGAGAATTTCCCCTCTCCCATGTGAGGTAAAACCGGCTCAGGAGGCTGAAAAAGCCCAGGCCTTAAAACGGAGAGGGGGGGGGGGGGGGGGGGGCAAAAAACTGATCAATAGAAACCCAATCAAATGATCCATCACAGTCATGCACAGTGAGAGAGAGAGAGAGAGAGAGAGAGAGTAAGGGGAAATGGTGTGGTCTATATGTACGCCTGCCAGTTCTGCCTGGGGTATGACAGATCACAAGCATTGTGTGGAGATTAGCCTGCCATGTGTTTTCAAACTGCACTTATCAGGTTCACATACTGGATAAATGCTTTTAGAGGGCGATTGTGAAAAACCCTCTGGAGGAATCTGAGGCTTTTTAACAACAATCCTCTCTTTCCGTCCCGGTCGTCTGTCTCTCTCTCTCTCTCTACCTCTCCTCCCACCTTTCCTCCTCTTCTCAGCCCAACTCTACAGTCACAAACACACACACACACACACAAACACACACACACACAGTGTCCATGTGATGGTTTCTAATCTATGCCGTATGGGCTAAGGTGATAATTCTACTAAAATGTCTTACTCAGCTCACAACCTCACTCTCACACAAAGTGAAATGAGTGCCTTTTATGGCGTGATGGATGGTTTCGTTTTTCTCTTGAACACAAAAAAAAAAAAGAAAAGAAAAAAAAATGACCCTGCACTCAGTCATGTGTTCCAGAATTACTATTAAAACCTACAACAGACGTGATGTGACTGCAAACCCACGGCTTTTTGTCAAATGGCTGTTTGCCAATGTGTGTGTGTGTGTGTGTGTGTGTGTGTGTGTGTGTGTGTGAAAGAAAGAGAGAGAGAGAGAGAGAGAGAGAGAGAGAGTGGTGGTGACAATAACTGGGTTTTAGTGCTTGAACGCTTCATAACTTAACAAGGCCTGAACATGTTTCTCTTGTGATTGTTTGTGAGTTATTGTGTTCTTAGAGTAACAATGGGTCTTCAGATGGCATTGCCAGTCATGTTACTCCACAATCTGTTAGATCTGCAATAATTAGAGGACTTTATTTAGCAATATCCCTCAAAAAAAAAATCCTGTTAGCAGTGTAAACCACGGTACATAATGTTCTGATTAACGCCAAACACAAACAATGTTCCATTGCTTCATCTGCAAAAAGCAATATTTTTATTCCAAAAAATCTTTGCAGTAATTGACTTATAAAATCTCTTAACACTGCTGTTCCCTCATTTGTTGCAATGCATTGAGGACCTGTAAATCTGAATTAAACCTATGCTACTTCAGAGAGCAAGGCTGGTGCAAACACACAGAGCAGTCCTGAGGAAGTCATGCGATAAACCAGGAAAGGGCGTATATTGTTGAGAAAAGGAAAAAAGAAAAAAAAAAACCAAAACGGATGCTCAGCTCGTTCCGATACTGGTCTTATCAGGAGCCCAAAACGTGTTTTCTTTTCTTCAAGGCGTCTCTAGACTTCCTGAAAAGACATTTACTTACTCTAACACGTATCTCCTTGGTATCTATTTTTAATCACCAGGGGTAGATCCAACCTGGTAATCCTTGATACAGACCAACTGTTAATTTTCCGCGTGAGCCGAGGCCGTAGCTGGTAAAAAAAGTGACGTTGTTACGCTTTTGTTTGCTGACACTTCCTTTGGCTTTTCAAAAAATGAAAGTCAATTTAACAACATGGAAATGCTGAGGTCATAAGTTACTAAGCCAATAAAAATCGGTAATAGGGCAGGTAACCTGAGTGGCTAACTGTTAACAGTAAAAACCATTAAAAACATTCATAAAAGAGCACAATTTACAAACCTTTGCCAAAGAACCTCATAATTCAATATTATGAGTTTATGGTAAATATTAACATATTTCCATTAAAGGTATCGGCGACATGTATTACTGTTTGTATTAGAGAATTGGAATCACCTGATGAAGAATGAGGCTAATTGGCCAATGGGGCGAAGTTCCCTTGGAAAGGAACTTAGTTGTGCTCTGAACAATGAAGCAATACTAGTCTAATTATGGTTGCACTGTTTCAAGCCAAGCTTTTCGTAGTGTTCAGATTCATCATTCTTTAATTTGTGGCTTTTTTTTTATTATTCTCTGCTGCTGCTGCTGCTGCTGCTGCTGCTTTGCCATCTTCTCTTCTATTAGCTACCACACTAGACGTTTCATCCTTAGTATATACCCCTTAATTCAATTCTAATCAACGATAAATGAAGCTAAACCTGGTTTTACATTGGGACTAAGAGTCCAGAGTCTTTCCCTGGCTTCGTCGATCAGTCTATCCTCAGTCTATGTTTGTTAAGTTGTGTTCATAAAATTCTACACGATACATGAAGCTTGTAAATGAACCACAAGCCTGGCACCTCCACAAAGACTCCACTTTTACGTAAACTTGGTGGCGAACAAGAAGAAAATAAGAAGCTAATTTCACACTTCAGTGCCAACGATTAAATTAACTTAGTTTTTACGTCGACAATGAACCTTACGTCCACCTCATTTCCCACACAAGGTCTATGTCAACAGCATTTGGGCACCAAATCGTGCATTTTGTTTCACATTCCACTACCCTCCATTTCATTTTTTGAGCAATAGTGTTATCGAAATCTCACAAACCACAGTGGACTCTGATTGGGCTCTGTAATGGAGCCAAGGAGCATGTGCACTCAGCTTATTTGTTATAAGCGGTTTCTTTTAAGAAACTGAGCCTGCTACACACTTACTGCTAGCTAGTAGATCCATTCATTTGGGGACTGTCAATTACAACTAACACAGCACATCTCCATGTGAATCAAAGATCATTTTGCTGAATGTCTAAAATGGTTTGAGTATGCTGGAGTGTTTCCCATTTTTTCTTTTTTTTCCTTCTTTTTTTTCAAATGACCTCTTCGCCTTTGAAACTGTTACCATGGAAATGACATCATCACTCGGAGACCTCTCTGAGGTTTGAATGGCAGGGTTGTCCCAGGCCAAAAGACAATTGTTAGCTAAAAAATACAAATAAATACGTTGTGCTTTGTTTCGTATATTTCCTTCGAGAGCTAATTTCCCATGGGAAAAGCAGTGCCCATGTATGGACCTATACATTGTCCACAGACTGCCAACAGAAATGTTTAAAATAACCCTTAACATTTGTCTGTGTTCCATTTTCATCAGTGTAATTATGGCTAATGTTTATTCAAAGCAACCTTCAAAAACTCCAGTTATGCACCAGCAAAATTCAAAGGTAGTAAATGTAAACGTGTCAACAGGAACACGGCTTAACGAAATCGATTTTAATCAAAAAATTTCAAGAAAACATCTTGATACATTTTTTAGTCCAGTCTCTATGTGTGTTTAAAACGTATGATTAACATAAAACAGAAAAAACACTGAGAAAAGTAGATGTTTAAACTTAAGAATATGTTGTTTGAAAAGTCAATGAAATACACCCTGTAGTGTTTAGAAACTGCCATTTTGAAATATGATTTGCCTGTTTTTAAATGGTTCATTTGTTTTCTTTTGGCTGTATTGACATCAGACCTCACAGGTCCTTTACAAGGCTCTAAAATGCTTAATTATCTCTATAATAAGATAGATCCTCTTTAAATGAGACAAAATGCCCCCCCACCCCCAACAATAGCTTAAAACTGCTGTTTGAAATGGAAGACAATCAGACATACTATACAATACACTAGTCCTGAGATTATCCCCAAGACCTGGACCCTGTACATACAGGGTCCCTGGTCCCTGAACATACTGTGAACCTCTACTTGGTTTGTATGTGCAAGATATGAAAAATCTGCCCTTTGTTTCAGTTCAAATGGTGCTTAACACAAAATAGACTTGAAAAATATATGGCTCTGAATTGTGGAATGTAAGCATTTTTACTCTCTGTTTAATTGGGGTAATCGTTCTGGAGCTCTGTCTCCCGTTTTTCTACCGTTCTGTTTCTCTTTACATTTTTCCTTAAACTTCAGCATTACACAGTCTTCTGTCTTATCTGTCTGTGTAGGGGCCTTGAACTAGAAGAGAGAGAACAGGGACGGAGGGATGACCTTATTTCCTTTTTCTATAACTGATAAAAATCATAAAGAGAGAAGCAAATTGCTGTTGTTTGTGCCTGACGAGATTACGAAAGCAGCTTTGTGCAATCTCTTTGTGACTTGGTTCAAATCATTTGGCCAATGCTGTGAACAACCGCGATCAGAAGGCGATAATTTCAACACTGATTCTGAACTGCTGTTGTTCAAGCAGTCTTACGTGAAAGCTAACTGGCTGTCTAGAGAGAGAATGAGAAAGAGAGAGAGAGAGAGAGAGAGAGAGAAAGAGAGAGAGGGAGGGAGAAAAAAAAAAGAATGCCTTTGATTCAAAGGTAATTTCAGGTAATGACTTCCAGAGTTCGGGTTTAAGGTCAATGGAATGCTGAATGATCTGGGATTGCTAGCATGGTACTTCACCAACAGTTACCTTGACTTCACCCTTTTGGACGATTTCATCTCACCTCAATTACTCTGTGTAGAAAGATGTGTGAAGTGCATCACCATTCAAGTCATGCAGCTGTGTACTTCACTGTGTTAGTCTCACTTGAACTGTTTGAAAATGACTTCATTTTCTTCCACTGATGTGCCTAGTTTTACCAAATAAACAAAAACTGAAATGTGCATGATGTTGTCTGACTGTTATCTCTATGATATATACACAATCTGAATTTGACAGTCACTGCCAAGACTAGCATTCTAGAACACTGTCGCAAAGCAGCGTCCTTAACAGATCACAACACATTCCGATCGGTCAAGATGTTCGTTAGCTGGGGAATCGGTATTGCTGGATCAGTCTTGAGCAGATGAGCAGAACTAATGTCCCACTTAAATCATATCTCCTTCAGCTTTACCCCTCCCTACTCTATACCTCAGCTGTAAAAAAGAAAAAGAAAAAAACCACTGCCTCCTAATCGCAGACACCTGGTGATCCTGACAATCTTAGACAGTGTTTTAGAAATGCAACCCTTCTCTGTTTTCTGCATCTGTCTGTAAAAAAAAAAAATCCTTGGTCCCTAAACATTTTCAACCTACTGTTGACCCCCTGCAATGTACAAATGTTAAGGCTATGGATCATACATGGTTGTGTGTGACTAGAAGGGGAACACTGCACTGAATCTTGAATCTGAATAAATCAAGATGTCACCCTGGCAAACATGGTAATAAATCTATAAACACTTATATGTTCTTCAGGAATTTATATCTGTATTATGCTTGAGCATCCTAACTACAGAGGAGCTCTGGGTGGACAGGTGCAGACACAGAGCTCTCAGTTCTCATGCTTTGAGCGAGAGGTTCACACACTGCCCCGCCCCGCATATCTCTGCCTACAAAAAAAACCTGTATATTTATGTACCAAATGTATTGTACGTTATCACCTGATTTGATTGTATTTGTTGTTGAGGCAGTAGTGAATGAAAGCTGAAATCTAATTGGCTGGGATCTCCTGCTGCGTCACTTTAGATTGGTCGCATGCTCTGTGATGTATTTTGCTTACTTTTTTATGACTGCATGGGCTGCTACATGGTGGTGGTATTTTATCCTCAAACAAATTAATACTTTGCTGTGTTTTATATGTATATATATATATGTGTGTGTGTGTGTGTGTCTGTGTGTGTGTGTGTTTGTTTTAGAGCGCTGGCAGTTTTTGGTGTCCATTCCCATTAGTTCTTTTGGAAAATCTCACACATTGGAGTTTTTTAAACTTGATAGGTCTGCGTGCATTAGAGGAGAGAAAGCTCTTCCAAAACGCCTTTACAGAACAAGGCACAGAATCAATGGAGTCTTGAATGTTTTAACACTGGCAAAGCAGTTGCCATTAATAATTGAAGAGTTTGACTGAAACAGTATCCAGGGACAGAGCTGGCTCTGTACTAGTTACCATGGGGAGAGAGAGGGAAAGACAGAGGGAGAGAGACAGAGATAGAAAAGAGAGAGAGAGAGAGAGAGAGACAGAAAAAGAGAGAGAGAGAGAGAGAGAGACAGAAAAAGAGAGAGAGAGAGAGAGAGAGAGAGAGTCAGCAGTATACAGGTCTTATCAGTCATCCTGCCAATCTGCAGTGATACTGGACAATAGTAAACTGGAGCAATCTGACTCTCCATGGGGAAAACATGAGGTTATACAGTCTAACCACTTTTCCAAACAGTTTACATATTTTCCATGATGTATTTACAGTTTGGCAGCTTCATTCAGCTACAGTAGAAACACTAATAAGGAGATTAACATTTTTTTCCTACATCCTAGGGGGCACCACTTGACCAAGTTCTAAACAATCTCACACAAGCAGATAAACAAGTATTCATAAAAATGGAGACCCACACGCATTCAAAGACGCATTACTCTCACCTACGGCCAGGCAAAGCGGACTCTGGACCTGGGTGTATTTAAAAGGCAGAAGCTTTTTTGTTTGTCTTCCTTGCTTCCAGAATGTCTACGTCCTCGAGTATGTTTACATAGCTCTACGCTCGTGCCCAGGGTTCCCCATTGGTCCCCACCGGTGATGGCTCTTGTCAAGAGGCAGAGGAAATTACCTTCACATGGCTGAAACGTCCACTCCCCCCACCCCAAACACCGCACCCCACACCCCAGGAGGCCAAGCAGAACCCAAGGTCATCAGTTTTTTGGCTGCTGTAGATTAATGCAACAGATGTTTAAAGCTCAAAATCAACCACAAAAAAACATATACAAAACTACACTGAGGTTATGTGGACCAATCAACACTGTCAGTGTATAGTTTGATTTCCAGACACTTAATTTGCAGGTATTTGGGCACGTCAGAGAAAAGCTGCCTTCCATTAGTGGTCCCTTCTCACATGATTTCTAAGAGTCTGGGAGAGCAAGCATCTCCAACAGGCCAAGGGCAATATACAATTATTATATTTTTCTATGGAAACATCAATTCAAAGCAAAACTATTTTTTGCATGAAGGTAGTACTGCAGTCATTGGACAGATATATCACAATCTATTGGTGTCAGTCACGGAGTAACTGATATTACTGGCGTCAATGCATCTCTACCATGATAAATTTGCCTTTAACAGAAGGCACTGTCATGCTATAGCTCTCTGAATGATCACCTCTCCCACTCAGTTTTCCATTTATGCACACCTCTCTACCCAACACCTTTTGCCTCATCCTGTTCGCTCTAAATGAATCGAGAATACAAATCCTTTAAATCGCTTGCTTTTCCAAACTGTCAGCTCTAAACCGATGACCTCACCTCTTACACAGCTTTTCAGATTGCTGCTGATGAGGTGTCTATGCTGAGGTCGTAAAAAACGCGTTAGAAGTGGGCAAAACTGCAAAGGCTGCCCGTGGAAGACAAACCACTCGTCTGAACCGCGATGATGAAAGGTTGGAGGAGAGACTCTCCATTCAGGTTTCTCGGCTGTGCCAGGAGGATAGCTCAAACTTTTCCTTCCAACGCTTCTAATTTCCCTCTCTGGCCTCAGACACACTCGTACAACAGGAGTCAAGGTTTCAGCGTTCAAAGCCTTCCTTAAGGTGGAAAGCCAATGATTCACTACGAGCCCCAAAAAAGTTAGTCCAATTCAAGCTGTGCAATCATGATGAATTGGAGATGTGGATGTTGTAGTTCTCTCTTCACTTTAACCCATCACTTTGAGGTTTCCATTACTCTATAGCTATTTCGAATAAGGCTTTAATACTAAGGCACCATAATCTGGATGAAAATCTATTCAGTGGAAACTGTATACACACAGTGAGTCACAGAGGGTAGCAGTCTGAAAGATGTTCCACCATACTTAAGCCACTGGAGGAAAAACTCAGTGACCCACCGAATTAAGACATTTTCTCAACTCAATCTCCCAACACTTGAGTAGATCAGAAAAAGAATCAGATCAGATTGCCACTGGCAACTCTGCAGCACACAATTCATTCTGGGTCACGGCTGAAGCCAGGGCAGATTTCTCTTTCATGAGATTTTTTCGTTTATTGCATTATAATACCCTTCATGTGGTCCTGCATTAATATTATTTGGCGTACGCAATAACGTAACATTCGCAAAGCTCTTCTCTGACTTCGACATCTGTTTGTTTGGCTTCTCTTTGTTCCATTCCTCTTCGTGTCTCCTGTTTTGCGTCTGGATCCTTGCATTCCAAATGGGATTAGTCACACTGCTGGGACAGCTGAACTGAATTCTGATTTGTGTTAGAAACACCCAAGGCCCTGAAATCTCTGTTTCGTACAGCCAAGACTTTTCTTTGTCAACTGCAAAGATGCTATGGTATACATGAAATTGACTCAAGATGGCAAAGATTCTCTCTGGTCTATTGATGATTTTATAGCCTAAGAAAAAAAAAAAAAAAAAATCAGTGCTTTCTTCTTGCTCAGCAAGTAGTTGCTACATGAACCCGCATAAACAAATTCATTGTTTTGACAAGTCAAACATGGTTAACGTAGCTGTTGACTGCGCCACCATGCCAAAGCAGGATACTCCATGCGAACTATATAGATTCAAGGTCTGAGAAAGTTTCTGGCATTGCCACCTCTTCAAACCCCAGGAAACCCAACTTGACTCTGGAGCTAATTGTAGGGCACCTGCGTGACACCGACAGGGATATGGAGTGCAGCTATGGTAACACAGGGGGAGATATTAAGAATGGTCTTGCTTGACCCGACGACACTGCGTGACCGTCCCGTCCGCTTATTAACCGTCGAGCATTCCATCCGTTCAACTCTGACCCTTAACCCTCGACCCATAGACCACGCAATACAATGTGAGCCGACAGCAGTAACCCCCGGGTGTTGTGCTGTCTGTCGCCACCAGCGTAACCTGAGTGACCCTGCAGTCTTTAGAACCAGGCACTTGCGTATTTAACCCTCATTCCCGGGTGGCCCCCTGGCTGACAACCACAGCTACAAGGAGAGTTCATTTCTTAAACCCTTTGTATCAAAGTCCATAATTAATGTCTGTAATGTCACACCTATCAGCACATATAGTTATACATCATTGTGTCATTGTTTCACTGTTATCCTTATAGAAGTTACATTTCCTTAATTTTTCACTTTTTTTTTTACCTCTTCCCAAATCAAGCTCTTCTATTTCTGATTTCTTACTGATTTTCAAAGTCTATGCAGTTTGCTTTGCCTTATGTTAACTGCACTTCCAAATCATATATTTGTTGAACACTGAAAAGCTTTGTTCTTTAGACTTTCTCTCTTTCTTTTCCTTTTTTTTTTTAATGTTTCACAGTATCTCATTTTGTGCAGGGTGGATAAGGGGTAAAGTAAAAGAAAGTCTCGTTTTGTGAGACTGTTTGGTTATAAGCTGGGCCTGACAGATGGCTTTGGGTCTCCAATCAGCAGCTCGCGTGAGCAGCACTCGCAGCAGATTGATAAAACAGACATGTAAAGATATTTACATATGTCTGCCAAGAAAGACCCTCCCAGGGGCGAGCAGAGAGGCCCAGCCCATGTATCCCATGTTCCCCTTCTCCCGTCCTCAGCCTCTTTCTGTTTTGTACAAACAACTGTTAAACACCAGAGGTTAAAGTTACGAGACTTAAACTATCCCCAAAGACAACAAATTAACGAATTCTCCACATGCATGAAATCCTCATTGTGAATGAGATCATAGTCGCAGATATGCTGATAACCGAAATGGTTGGCAATTATAAAACTACAGTGGGAAATGCGACAACATACCAGAAACTTGGTGAAGAAACACTGCGTGGGAAACCTACCTACAGCTGAGAATTTTACAAAGCCTGGGTGATATAAACCCAGGATGTTCAAGCAAAGTCCTGGAGGAACAAAGTCCAATCGAAGTCAAGCATGGTTGGTTGATATGACAAACCAGTAGGAATGTCAGCCCTTTATGTCTAGATTCTAGGCAGTTCTGTCATAGACAGAAACCAGCATTAACAGCTGAGAGAGATGCTTCTCTATCTAAATAGGTGAGGCTCTAGCCTCTAGGCTTTCAGTCCAACCGCAGAAAGCCTCGGTTCCCAAGATTAGCCGCGGTTACCGAGATTAGCCTCTCTATTAGACGCCAGCTGATGTTACAGGAACTGAAGCTATCTTTATTACTGTTGGCTCAGCTGGCAGGCGACAGCAAACGGTCGCTCATTAACATCATGCTAAAACAGGCACTCCGCGCTTCAAGCGCTTCCACCTCCATGTCTCTCAGTGAATCCGTGGTCCTCTCCACCTGGTGTATCTGTGCATGTGTGTGGGTGCAAGCAGGGAGCAAGTGACAGAACGCGGGTGGGGCAGGAAGACAGCTGCCCCGAGCATGGTGAGGAGAGGAAGAGATTGATGGTGGGGGTTTTACTGTTGAAGATTACCACGTCCATAATCACCTGCAACTGCTGCCCATACTTGGCAAGCACACACAGGCGCAACGCAGAGCAAAATCCTAAAACTGTTTTTACATACTTGACAACACATCTGTAACAACACAATTATCTTTTAAAAATTCTGACAGGTTAAACATTGGCACACATCTGAGCTCCACCTGAGATGCAGTTAAAAATAGATCCCCGCTTCAAAACCAATCGTTTTTTACACTGGGGCAAAAACATGAATATAATCTCATGATCTGTGTCAGTCTTTTGAAAATATTCTCTACATTTATAAAACACTGCATAATTACGAACACATAAAGTTCATAAGTACCTCATTCATACATATTTATTTAATCTTATGTGCCCTGATTGTGCTGATACACCAGTCGCTTAATTTTTCAAATTATGAAGGAAAAGGGTGATTTATTCAGTCAAAAGCTGATGTCTTTGTTTATGATACAGAATGGGAAAATAGCCCCTCTCATGTCCCACAGTAGTCTGGGTGAAACCCTTATTAAGTTAAGAGGACGTACTTCTCAATCAAGTGTATCGTTCAGTTAAAGGCAGCCACGGTTTATGAAAACAGAACAGAAGTGGAGGTATATGGAGATATGTCCCAGATCTTTCATCACAGACAAATTATGAAGGTATATTTTACATAAAGTGAAACATTGCTTAATTCCCTGCAGTGGGGCTAAGGAGGAGGGGGGAAGGAGGGGGGGGGGGGGGGGGCGGGTCCGTGGAGAGCCTGCTAACCATAAACCAAAGTGAAGTCAATTACAACTTATGGGACCACAGAGACACAAAGACTGGAGATAAAACTAAGAATGGAGTCGGTTATTTGAGAACCTTACTTCAGCATGAAAGCCCCTTACACAAATCTGCTGAGACTAAGGATCTCTGTGTGTGTGTGTGTGTGTGTGTGTGTGTGTGTGTGTGTGTGTGTGTGTGTGTGTGTGTGTGTGAGTGTAGCATTTATCACCAGATTCAAACGGTGTGAGCTGATGGGCAGAGAGCGGAGCAAAAGTCAGATTGAACAGCAACCTAGTGACGACATGCATTGTAAATCATGGCTATGAACTCTTTGAAATCAAATAAGAACCTTCTAGAAAAAAGGTACTGGGGCCTGAGAGGCTATGTTGTCCTGGAATGCGCTATACTTTACTTCTTGAGTTACACCACCACCAAAAAGAAAATAAAAAAAAAAACAACTCCTCTACAATCAACAGCAACCTGTTCACCCGCCATCAGACTATCTTAGAGTAATGCAATAACCTTACAGACTTGTTTCAAATTCCCAAAAACGAGGAGAGGGTTTCCCCTGGTTCTGGTAACAGAGGGCAAGCCCCTGCGGCAAAGGCTGGGCAGAACACTGGGACTCTAATATTGGCACGAACGTCACACCTCTTAACGCTACCCAGCTGCCACTTCCTTTTCAATCCGAAGAGCGGGGGATGAGGAGCGAACCAGACGTGAGGGGAGGTTTGAGAGATGGCTCCGAAGGCTGGCAGCGCCAACGGCCGTCTGCCAGAGAAGCCCCTGGACCGCTCGGAGACGGAGAGGGACAGACGGTGCCTGGGTGTGGGAGTCTGGGTGCGGAACCGGGAGGGTGTGTGGGGGGGTGGCCCAGAGGATGGAACTGTCAGGTGGAGTTATGGCTCAGGTGTTCCTGCTAAATGTCCCTTTGTTCAAACATTATTCTTCCGCACTGAAATAACATTGCCAAGGGCACGGGTCCCTGCCCACTGAATGGCTATGTTTCTTTCTTCTGTTTCTTTTCTCCCCACCCCTCAGACTGCAGACTGATGATGACAAAATCAGCCCTGTCGACTGATTTCGACAAACGAAGCATGCGGCGCACCCAGTAAAGAAATCTGAGAACGGGTTTCGCTATTTTCTCCGATTCATTTCTGCACAAGGTGCTGGCTGCCAATACTCTACATTTCACCTCATAGAGGAATCCTTTTTATTAGATGGAGAAATGAGAACGTGTGTGTACGTGCGCTTCTGCTTCTATTCCTTATTCGTTTTGCGAGTGTGTGCGTCTGCATGTGTGTGTGTGTGTGTGTGTGTGTGTGTGTAGTAAGAACATATATGAATGAGTGAGCGAGTGATTTACTGAGTGCAAAATGAGATCCACCTCCTCTGCGTTGGCATTAGATCTGTTTTGAATCTTTCAGCGCCTGGAACGCGTTGACTGACGCATAGCAGACCAATGGAACACTCAGCACCCTCTGTTTGGTGTGGACCACCGGGGTTAGGACAAGCACAAGGTTCAAGGAGTACAACAATACCATATCCAAAACTAAATCTGATATCAGTCTATTCTAGACAAAAAAAAACCCCTAACATCAGAGACATTCGATAATCTGTGAAATAACAAATGATTGTTTTTTGTCGTTATCTGGCAACAGTAACTCTCCTGAGTTTAATGTGGAAAAAATGTATGTTAAAAGAAAAAATATCATATTCTCATACCACACATTCTTACTGAAGACCTCACGCCTCAGAAACACTGCACTGAGACATACTTTTTTTTTTTTTTTTTTTGCAGTCACACTATAATATGGAAATCTCGCAGCATGCCTCTAGCATGCCATTTGATGGACAACACCAAATCTTGACTACGTAAGTGTTTGAAATGTTTTAAATGTGCAGGCCTTGTTCCAATTCTCTTCAGTGCTCCTTCTCCTTGCCACCTTGCTCACTATATTAACAGGATAAATGATAGTTTTGATGAAGACGCTGCAAGGGGTTCGTCTGAGCTTTGTTCACTATGGCTTCAGCGGCCGAGTCCGGATAGAATGTTTTTATCTTAAACAGAAAAGGACCCAAGGGTAAAAGGAGCCATGTAAGAGTATTGAAACAGGGCCCAGTCATTCAGTTACCTTTTTTTGACCCAGGATACTGGTCGACAAGCACTGCCCAAGATAGATGGAAAGAATTAACCGAAATGACGTTACAGCACATCAAAAGAAGGTGAAAGAGGAAGAATAATGTGTCCTTGATAATATAGATTCTGTTTTGTCATGTCCTCCAATGCTATACGTTATTTACTATGAGAAGTGAGGAGGGGGTGCTCGGTATGTGAGATTTTAGTAATAGTCGTCAGTGGCTGCATTGCCTTATTACTCAAAAACCAGTCGAGTCATACACACTGAGCCTTTAGTGCACCCCCTAAATCAGTTAAATAAACTGCCACGGCGTAGAGGCCAAACATCACCACACGGCAGTACTTTCACCTTAACACGCGTGAGCTCGAGTCCCTGGGACCTGTTTTGGCAGTGCATATATTCAGGGATGTGCCGTTAACCTTAAAAATCCATGCTCTACATATTTCACACACAGACACATACACGCACGCACACAAAAAAAAAAAAAAAAAATTCCAACATATTTGTTTTTTTGACTCAAAGCCCAGAGACGGAGCCCAAAGAAAAAGAAAAAAAAAATCGAGTGTGACTTATAGTTGACCCACCTGACTAAAATCATCCGCCGCGGTGCTGGCTGAGACGCGAGGAAGGAGGCACCACGGCGGGCTCTGTTTCGCGCGGCTACGTGAAGCCGTACCATGTCTGTAAGGTATTTGCTCTCTCAAACTCCCGATAATACTACTGTCGCCAGACAGTTGACTCAAACAGGCTCTAGCACCGACGGCCGCTTTGACCGTCCTTCGTCTGACTCATTTCGACTGGCTTTATTTAGATACTCCTCATTTCCTCCTTTGTAGGAGAGACATCCAACATCCCATAATCCCATGGGTGGGGTGGGGGGGGGGACTATGCTGATGAATAATAAGCCCCTTTACCCCCGACCAAAAACCTCCTCTCGGCCAGATGTGGTGTACCATCAGCTCCTGCCCTTCAGTCTGATGCTGCTTATAGCCAAGGCAAGGGAGATTTCAGCAAAATGTATGCCAAAGATGAAAAGAAAGAGAGAGAGAGAGAGAGAGAGAGGGAGAGAGAGAGAGAGAGGGGGAGAGAGAGAGAGAGGGAGATACTGCCTAATTGCCTAATTACTTTCCTCCAAGTCCCCTCTTCTAATTTGCCCTTCAGCTTTGGCCTAATAGCTTCTATTTGGAACTGATCTGACTGCCTTAACCCCCGCCCCCCCAACCTCCCTCTCCCCACCCCCCAACCTCATGCATTTTATTCCAGAAACGCTTCCTGGTTCAATTCTTTTTGATTTCATCTCCACCACCAACACCGCGCCAGTTTCATCAAATGCCGCTATTAGCATATCCCAGTTCCAGCGTGCCTGAGAAAGGCCTGGGTGCTGGGTGAGAGAGAGAAGAGCATAATCCAATAAAACAAAACACAGCTACAGCTACTTCGATCAGCCCCCCCCCCCCCCCCCAAACCACCACACACCACACATCACACAGAGACCCTACAATGTACACTTCACAAAAGCAACTTTAACGAGCACTTCTACGCCATCTTGAAGCTGTCTGTCTTTTGAGTTAAAACATAAAATCCAATTCTGGTGTAGGACAAAAAGAGGCTGTTTAGTTTAACTGCTTTTTTTCCCCCCTCTTTCTTTCCTTAAAAGAGAGGGCACGGTTAAGGAATAATGGCTGGGGAACTAGCCAGTGCTGTATACTTGAGTCTGGCACTTAATCTAACCTGCTGGAGTCCCTGTCCAGCTGGATAAATGGGAACCTTAATGTGTAAAATGTAAGATTTGCCATGAACTTGGTTGTCTGCTGAGCAAATAAATAAAAAAGACTAATTACCTTGAAAAGAGGTCATATGGCATTTTTCCATTTTAGAAGGAGCATTTTCCTCAATACAGTCACCCATCCCTCCCCTTCTTCCCTCCCTCCCTCATATTTCAAAGACAATTTGGGATGGATATGGTTTTTGGTGGCTCGCAAACAGCTTGTGGGAAGATTGTTACCATATGAGGGGGTCCTGCGGCTCCCCCAAAAAGATCTTTTGCAGTTTTTTCTTTCTTTCTTTTTTTTTTTTTTTTTTTTTTAGATATTTACACATAGCAGACCCGTACCCTCCCTCACTCACTGACAAAACTCTGACAGCCATATGTATGTGTTGAATTGTTTGAGGTCGGACTGACCCTTTTAAAATGACGATTAAAGAAACAAAGCGGTAAGTAATGAGTCTTGACTGAGGGAAGGATGCATGTCTGCATGGGTGTGTGTGTATGTGTGTGAATGGGGTTGTACAGTGCGCATATGTCTGTGAGTGTGTGTGTGTGTGTGTGTGTGTGTGTGTGTGTGTGTGTTTGTACAGTGCGCATATGTCTGTGTGTGTGTGTGTGTGTGTGAATGGGGTTGTACAGTGCGCATATGTCTGTGTGTGTGTGTGTGTGTGTGTGTGTGTGTGTGTGTGTGTGTGTGTGTGTGTGAATGTGGTTGTACAGTGCGCATATGTCTGTGTGTGTGTGTGTGTGTGTGTGTGTGTGTGTGTGTGAATGGGGTTGTACAGTGCGCATATGTCTGTGCGTATGCCGGTGTGTGTGTGTGTGTGTGTGTGTGTGTGTGTGTGTGTGTGTGTTTGTGTGTGTGTGTGTGCATGCGTGCGGGTTTCTGGAGGAGGGTGGTGGCTCCCTTTCGGTTGTCTGACCAGACTTCCCTTGAGAGATGTTCTGTGGCCATGCTTAAGGGACATTCAAAAAAAAGAAACAGTGAGGCAGAAAATTGAAAGATTTAGCCTGAGCGCTGCTGGAAATGAATCGCAGAGGTACCCCAGCAACTTCAAAGAGCTTCACTCAGAAGTCAAAAACAACTCAAACCACCCCCGTACCCCTGAATTATTTTGGCTTGGACAGAGAGAGAGAGAGAAAAGGAGAGAGA
Source organism: Chanos chanos (assembly GCF_902362185.1). Taxonomy (NCBI): domain Eukaryota; kingdom Metazoa; phylum Chordata; class Actinopteri; order Gonorynchiformes; family Chanidae; genus Chanos; species Chanos chanos. The sequence continues at coordinate 11,106,576 of NC_044509.1, forward strand.
GAGAGAGAGGGAGGGCTGTGGAAACAGATGGAGACAGACTAGAGATTTTTTTTTTGTTTTTTCATGAATGGATGGGTCTGGGAGACACGGGCAATTTGGGGAGTGGATGGAGGTGGTCAGGGGACTGGTTTATTAGCTTTAACACTTAGAGAATAGACTCTCAATTCAGAGACATTCCTCTCACAAAGCTCAAAAAATCTCCTCTTTTGCACCTAAATCAACACCGAGACCTTTCCCCACAGAGACTGTGAAAGCCCCAGAGGTGTAAGGTCATTTCCGCGTCCGTTCACTCTGTCCACTGCAGTGGCTTTGCGAACTGAACTAGGTGATGCGAAAACTGACAGGACATCCTCCCAGTGGCGGATTCTTAGAGCGACTCAATCTTACCCTGCTCCCCACAGTCAAAGACACATGACTTGGCTGTTCTCTTCTTCTTTTTGAGGGGTTCCAATCATAACCCCGTTTAGAAAACTCCGAAGTCCAACCACTTATGTCTAAAGACTAGCACAAATACTCAGGTTCCATCTCTGAGTGGTCTTTCAGAACTGTCTGCCAGCCATAGCATTTTTCTGATGAATTCTCAGAAGAGACATTCTGTGAGGCATTACAAAGTTTGGTTTGGTTTTGAGTCCTATTGTTCAGCTGGTGCTACACAATAAGTTGTTTGATTTATGATGAGAAGGAATGAATTTTGTTTAGATTAGGACTAAAACTAAATACAAAAGAGCTACATGCTAAGAGATTAAAGAGCAAAATGCTAAGAGATTAAATAGCAACAATTAAACACAGAATGCCATTTTTGAGGAGAGGAAAAACAAATTAATCAAGTTTCAAACATAAAATTAAAAAAAAAAAAGAAAAAGAAGAAAGAAAAAGGAAAAATATTTACTCTTCAAATAAACTCCAGATGGTGCAGCTAGCAAGATCTGTTGTTATGGGTTTTGTTTTCTTTTTTTCATTCCATTATCCCCATTGTCCACCAAGCAAAAGTGCATGTTTCTGATAGGAATGCCCTATATTTGTGATTAGCGATAAAGATCGCAGCCAAACACAATCCACTTTCCATATCGTTAATCAACATGAGGCATCAACTTCCTCTCGTATGAATTAAAGGGAAGGAAGCGATTCCTTAGCAAGATGATGTAATTTAACTCCAAAATCTTCTATCCCCAGGTCAGAAACAGAAAAGCTACAACTGCTTGATGCTGCTAAGAAAGATGTACCGTGCATGTGTCTTGGTAGAGAAAGGGTTTCAGCCACAATTCTGGCATTTCTTAAATAGACGGCTGTGGCTAGATGCTGCTTTTTAGGCACAAAGGAAAGCAGGCAGAGTCTTGGCTCACATAGTTTGAGAGCTAAGTTCCGTAGGAATTGAGGCCAATGACCTGACTTCAGAATCAAAATATTCCTGCCCTTTGCATGTGTAAACGAACGGAAAAATGTTCATGTTTGTCGGAGCCAAAACAGAATAAACTGTTAAGTTTGCATCTCTTGTCTTTGACCTTTGCACGAAGCTGTCCTTAACTGCCAGGCAAGACATGTTTTACAGCCAATTACACAGTCGCTGCAGGCAGTCCCGTTCAAATCAACAACACAACAGCAACAAAAATAATAAAAAAAAACCTCCCAAATGCATTTGGAACCACTGAGTAACCAGTGAATTTTCTGGGTTCTGGTGGAGAAGTCATTTGGTTGAGAAGTGTGGCACGTAAATGGCGGGTGCCAAGCCAGCGGACGGAGCGTACGATAACTCTGTCAGTGAAAAAACGAGATGTTTTCCGAAAAAAAAAAAGAAAAAAGAGACAGGCTGTAATCATGTCAAAAGGAACGTAGAGGCATGACTAGCTAAATATAGTTAGCCACATGTCAGACACATCCATTTGCAGCATCGCAGTGGAAAAAAAAAAAAATCACATAAATGTTTAGCAAAACCTCTCCTAAAAGTAGAGAATATAGTCTGTAACTGCCTCTAACTGAGGCTCCAAAATGAGTACAATAAAATGTGTTGAATGACCATTAAGAACACTGTGTTCAGATGGCGTGTGTTGGTTTTACTGGTGTGAAGGCTAGAAATTTAAGTATAGTCCAGAAACATGTGTCTGTATTTTTGTTTTTTTGTTGTTGTTGTGCTTTCTCTCTCTTTCCTTTATAGATTTTCTCAGAGTTTTAACTTGGTTTCCAGATAATTGCAGTTATAAAAAAAAAAAAAAAGCAAAGCATTCCATCATGAGGTGCTTTCCAATCTGATAGGGTTTGCAGTCTCAGTTTTAGTCCAACTGGGTAGAGGGCAAAAAAAAAACAAAACTCTGCAATACTCTACCATCCCACTTAATCACTATCACCTCAAACATAGAGATCCTGTTACAGTCCAAACAATCGCAAGGAGGTTTGAAAGCCTTGCACTGCATGACTGTTTTGATTATGTAAAACAAAAAGAACACAGAGAGGAAAACACACACACACACACGTAGACTTTTAGTGCAGCTCACGTCTGCGTGACACCAAGGTTTTCATTACCAAGTCTCTTGCAGTTATTAGTTTTTTGTGCTCACTGTATATAATGGTAAGCATGTGTATGGCAGCTCTCTCCACAGATTTCCTACAGGAGGAAAATCAAGCTGTTGAGGATTAGGACCAATTTCCTTTGAGGTGAATAAAAGTGGGTTTATGGGTTTCTATATTATACCCAAAGACCTCTATTTGCTACAGATTCATATTTTCATTAAATGTGGGGCAGAATCCTACAGCAGCCGCGCTGGTTCAGCCTGTTTCCTGAGTTAGTGGAGACTGACGTGTGAAAACAGATTTAATGTTGAGTCAAAATGGCACCACCTGCAAAACCCATTTACAAAAGAGGGATTTAGCTAACCGATTCCATTACTAAAAGTAGTTAGTGACCTACACACACACACATACGCATGTGCTCATTCAGATACACATATACACACATACATATGCACAGAATACATGTATTCACGCGTGGCATACAAACCAATTCCGTGTAGGTCCGTATAAAAACAGTTACAAATCAACACTTTCACACTGTTTCACACCGATCACTGAGATAATAATTCCCTCACACTCTTTGTTTCACATTTGTATCACCCTTTTTCAAGACTGGGAGTAGTGGGTTGCCATGGTGTACCACCAAACATGGCTGACAGCTCTCTGTGTCTTTTTTTTTTTCTCTCTCTCTCTCTCTCTCTCTCACTCTCTCCACGCTCTCTCTCTCTCTCTGGTCTGGCTGGCTGACGACTAACATTTTAACCCCAGCCATTATGCTTCAGAACGCTTTCGCTTGACCATCCCCCCCCCGGGATCACTGTGTAAGGAGAGAGAAAGGAAAAGACATGGACAAGTTTACAGTGTCCTGCACTCCAGTCTGTGCCCTAGATTTGATGAGAGGAGGGGCGGGGCGACACAGTAAGAGGGTTTGGTTAAGAATTCATATGGATTTGACGCCTCGCACGACACCGGTTTTAGTTCAAATCAACCACCCCGGCTGAAAATCTGAAATCATTAGAAGAAAAAAAAAAAGTGTCATATATTTGTCTGTCATCCTGTTTTTTCTCGGTCTTCTCTATTTCACCATAATATGCAAACCACAAAACCTCGAGTGCTCTTTTGCAACCCGGCCATAATTAAAAAAAAAAAAAAAATCGTTATGTATTAACACTGAAGAGTTTTCCAGTATAATTCACTCCCTCCGGAACTTTCCATCGACCACAGAGCCTTTTTCATTAGTGCGAATAAAGAATATTGTGTTCCTCTCCTCTGAACTTAACAGAATTTTTTTTTTTTTCCTCACAAGGAATGGGACAAGTGTTAAATTCAGCTTCATTATTCTGTAATGGAGAAAACACTATCCAAAGCCAGAGAAACAAAGAGAAATATTTCTTTGGGCACACAGTGTAACATATTGATGTCCAGGCCTCCCACAGTCCTGTTTTTTTTTTTTTCAAGTGACCTTGAGCCGAAAACGCATTAAGGAGAAGGACAAGCGTAAGATGACGTCAGAGTCGTATTTAAGTATCTTGGTACACTGAGGTAAGGCCACAAAGCAAACACCTCTGTCCAAGGAAACCGCCTGAGGATACAGAAAAAGATGGATCCTTTTTCTCTCTCTCTCTCTCTCTCACTTTGTCTCTCCCTCTGCCTCTCTTTGTTTTATACATTTCCTTTCCTACGACCACGACTTTGTTTGAGTTTTACAACCTGCATTCTTGCCCATCCGCCCATCCTCTTCCCACCGGCCATCAGAAATTCCAATTTCATCAAACAATCGCATCTACTTCATCTCAAAGAGCTGTGTGGTTCACTTTATCCTCAGTTTCATCCATATCTAATCCCCATGCAGAGTTCACTGCCGTAATCCCCATGGAATTTCAGATAGGGCCAGAGACTGAGGGGAACGGGATAAAAAATGAGCATCACACTCCAGAAAAATCTTGATTTAGTCTTAGTCCTTATCTCTGGACTAATTGCTAATTGAGGTAGGAATTACAGGATAATTATACGTATATCTGGAAGACCTCAAACTAAAGACAGGACAAATAGGACGAAAAGTGAGACAAAATCAAGGCGCACGTGCGCACACACACGCACACACACGCACGCACACACACACACTCACACATAGAGTCATGCGTTGCAGTACAGGCTAATGGAAATCATCCGTCTCTGCTCCAGACTGATGGGGGAGGGGGTTTCGTTTAAATAAGAAAAGATCTTGTTCTCCATCTTTCTGCTCTGTTACAATAACTGAACACTCACCCACCAAAATACACACACACACACACACACACATGCACGCTTAAGCATAAGCATAGGTGAGGGCTGTCAATCATGTGGAGAGACTGCGTTTGAATGTCAGAACCTCTTAGAGAACAACACAAATCACTAAATGATGTTATTTTATAAACCAGCATGCTCTGGCATGAGGTGTAGGAAGTGTGTTCCCGTTTACAACAATAAACACAGACGCCCTGAGAGCTCTGGGTATTCCTGTCTCATTTCTTTAAAGTCAAACATTACAAAAATAAAGAAATAAAATAGAACGAATCAAGACAAATAATAGGGACCGTAATAACGATGGCTTTTGATTTTGAGGAACAGTTGGTGATGCTAAAGCTCTTTGTTCTAAAAGAGTGAATCTCTCCTGGGATTCGCTGTGTTATTCTTTAACAGTGTGATAAGAGCACGGCTGACTGCCCACTGCCTGTCTGCTTCCACTCCATTCTCTTTTTTCATGTTCTCTGCCTCAGTCAGGCTGTTGAGGGCATGTGTGTGTGTGTGTGTGTGTGTTTATTTATGAGACAGCTGAAGATGTACTGTGAAACAGCAGGAAGTGACCATAGTATTTCTAGCATAGTGCACTCTATGCCATGATTGAAATGTCTGTATATGTGTGTGTGTGTGTGTGTGTGTGTGTACAATGCTAGGAGACTTAGAATGAATTGTGTTGGCACTTCATTAACCCACTTATCATGTTCCAGTAGGAGCCTGGGTCAGACACAAAGCAGACAAACCATGCACACACACACACACACACACACACACACACACAGACCACTCACAGAGTGCTTTATCAGAGAAATACAGGGACCACTCCCTACCTCACTGTTAAACAGTTGACTCAGTTGTGTCGTAAACCTTACCACATATACACACACACATACACATGCACACACTGCTCACACATCCAAAATGGACACACACTCCATTAAACCACAGCCACCATAGCCTGTTTCGCCTGCTTTGTATCGTCATGGTAACCAGCACCAGTGGAACAATTCAGCACTAATTTTTATCACCACATGGAGAGGTCTCCAACACATGTACCATCTCTCTCTCTCTCTCTCTCTCGGTCTTACACACACACACACAATTTCTCTTCCTCCTTTTTGTCATCCATCCCAATGCAATCTGTTCTTTCTAAAGCTCCTTTCTCCATCTGGCTCTTTTCAGTTCCTCCTCTTCCAATACTGTCTGCACAATGCTCTTGAGGAACACAAAAAAGAGAGATATAGAGAGAGACTGAGAAAGAAAATCATCTATGCAATTTTATGAGCTAGTGCATTTTTTTTTAATTATTATTATTAAATTTTCCCTTGTTAATTACACACGGTATCTAATAAGCATAAAGCCACACCCCCTTTTTCAATGGTACAGCCCCCAGTCTCTCACCGTTTCTTTTGTCTCATCTCTTCCCACTGAGAGGGAATGCAACCTACTGCAACAGTGACAAAGCAAAAGGCTGAATTTTAAATTCCACACATCTGCCTTTAAATGTAGTCGCAGCACGTGAGTGAGTGTGTTAAGTCTGGTCTGGTGCGGGGGCGGATTGGACCGCGAAGAGTGAAAGGAAACAAAAAGGTCTTGGACAGAGGTGATTTCTCTCGTAAACAGCCTCGATTTTACAAGTCTGTCACGTGACGCCAGCGCCGTCTTCGACCCGTAAGGGCGGGCGAGACTTAACCCCCAAACATCTAGAGGAGAGGTGGGCTTATTGGCTTGTTAGCCTATTTAGAGCTCTGATGCGCGTATTCCGAAGGAAACCGAACACGCTGGGTATCTTGATGAATTGATTTATTTCTTGAACGATTGGATTTCCATGGAGAGGGGGGCGAAAGAGTTTTATATAAGCATTCCAACTGTCCTCGTGTAGCACTGAAACTCTTTTTTTTTTTTCTTTTTTTTTTAAGAGTAAAGAGGCCAGAGATCTAATCAGGCATGTGTTTCTTTTGATCAGCCCTTGCACATCTGTCCAGCTTTTGAAGACCGTTCATAGATAAGAAACAAAGGTTTATGGGCAAAAAAAAAAAAAAAAAAAGGCATTTCCACCTCATCAAGAGTGGACTTATTGCCCCATATTAGTCATGATCTGCACTCTCGGAAGGGCAGCGTTTTAAGCCAGAAGATCCGGCTCTTTCCGTTGCAATCAGGAAGCACCCCCTCACATCCACATGTTGTACTCGAGTACAAGAGTTATCCAGGTTTTTATCGCTTAGCTCCAGTTATAACAAACCACCAACAAAAAAAAACAAGATACATGCTCAGACGAAGTGTAGGATGCTAAAGTATCTCACCAGACTACGACTTCGGTACAAATGTCAGTGTTAAGACTTTAAGCGGAGGACGAATATCCTTCCCCATCTCTGGTTTTTTGGCTCGGAAAGTATTACACGGTGGGATATTAAAATCGTTCAAAGGCCTCTCTCCGCTTGGAATCATTCACAGTTGTGAGTAATTCCATCTCTGGGACCATGATGAGAATTCATTATATCTTTTTTTTTTTCCCCTCTCTTTTTTGTGCCCTGTGTGGTGAGGGGTTTTTTTGTGTGTGTGATTGACAGAGGGTTTGAGTCCATATGTGTGCAGGCCCGGGCTTTTTGCTACTGGAAGTCTCTGTTCTCCCCTCTGCCTAACGTTTTTCAACGCCGCACGCTTGTTTGATCACTCCGACAGGGACATCAGGTCAACGAGCCTCCTTTTCCAGACTGTGGACCATGAGGTATTTGAGATAAGTCTGCAGAGACCACTCACAAAACCAGCTCTGAAATGTACAAAGGCTGGAAACCAAAGGAAAAAGAAAAAAAAAAAGAAAGAAAACGACAGACGTATTGAAGAATATAGACCATAAGGTATTTCTGAAATGTCCTCAGAGATGCTGCAAAAAAAAAAAAAAATTGCTCTCTGAAATCCACTCGGTGAAATCAGACACAGACATACTGAACCCAGAAGGAACAGAGGAATGAGGGGGGGGGGGGGAAGCTTAACATTTATGTGACACGGCGCTATGACAGGACGACACCCTGTGACAGACAGGTAACTGCTTTTGTGGCCCAGGGATTGGTCCATTTCTGGTGTCTGGTGGAGTTCTGAGACCTTCAGCATGTGCTCGGATCCTGTTGCAGGTTCCCAAACAAATCACAGTTGGGAAAGTTGAGGAAGAGGTTCTCTCTTAAGCCCTCCTTCTGCTCAGTGGGCCCAGTCTACTGCACACAGCTGCATCACACAGTCAGACAAAGATGCCAACTCAAACAAGTTTACCTAAACTCAGCCAAGAGCCAATGAATCAACTCAGCATGAAGTTTTAGGCCAAGAAAAAAAAAAATGAAGTAACTCCTTTTTCCCGTCAAAAACTAAACCTCAAGCATATGTTGAGTCTCTCAACTGTAAAACAAACAGACCATATTTACACTGTGCGTATCAATACATTATGTAATGGTGGCAATGGAAGATCCGTCTCGCGTGGACACTGCCAGTAAGTCTTGGGGGTTTTTTTTTTTGTTTGACTAGCAGACACCGGCGAGGCTTCACTGTGACGGGGAGTTGGCAGTGACGGAGGTCAGCGGGACCAGACCACCGTGTAGAGACAGAGATTACTGGGTGTGTGGAGGGCACGGGAGAGATCGTTTTGGTGCCTGAGTGTCTAGGGCACACATGCATGGCTTAGGGGCAGCCACAATTTATTGGTCAAAGTCAGAGGGGTGTGTGTGTGTGTGTGTGTGTCTGTGTGTGTGTTCACGTGTCTACATATGAGTGAGACTGGGAGTGCGAGTATATTTGTGTGTGTGTGTCTGTGTGTGCGTTACAGGTGACAGTAAGAGTGTATTTGTGTGTTTGTGTGTGTGTGTGTGTGTGTGTTTATGCGTGTGTGCGTGTGTGCATGTGTGCGTGCGCGTGTACGCACGTCTGTTCCGAGACCACGACTGCGTGGGTGTCCACACACGATCGTAAGAGGAAAGGATAACTCAGCTGATAGATGTAATTGTCCAGAACTGAAGGTGGAGAGAGTGAAGGCAGGCAGAGACATTAAAAGAACCACAGCGCGGTCGAGAGAATATCTCTCCAGCCCGGCACTCAGAGCCGTTCCTGCACATGCTTTCGCAGAGTGTGTGGTTCAACCTGCTCATTAAATCAATAGAGCTCTTATTATGACTGGCTCCGCGTCTGCCGTGTTCAGTAGCCTTATAATTAGATTTTGCTCTGCTGAGCTCTTTGATGAAGAGGGTTCCCTCCATGCTCTCAGAGGGAGCGGTGATTATTTTGGAGGTGGAAGAGGGCTTGGCCATCTCGTCTCTCCATCCTCAAACACAGCAGTTCACGGTCTGGAGCCTCTCAGGTACAACACAGCCGCAGCAGTGCTAGCATCAGCCGTGATAAAGCTCTCAGACAAACCGGGGGTACTGACTCTATTGCTTTTTTTGTCTATGCCTCTCCAGTCAAAGCATTAGCGAGAGACAGGGAGGGAGAGACAAAGATAGAGATAGAAGGGGAGGGAGGGGAGGAGAGAAAGAGAAAGAGGGAAAGAGAAAGGGTGGAGAAAGAGAGAATGAGCGTGTGTGAGAGACAAAGTGTGACAGAGCAAGCAAGGAGGAGAGAGAAAGAGAGTGGGAGAGAAAGAGGGAGAGGGAGGAAGGGGGAAAGGGGGATGGTGGCAAAAAGGAGTGAGAGAGAGAGAGAGAGGGTGTGTGTGTGTGTGTGTGTGTGTGTGAGTGTGTGTGTGTGTGTGTGTGTGTGAGTGTTTGAGTGAGAGAAAGAATGAAAGAGAGAAATGCTACTTAATTACCTTTCTACAAGCCACCTCCCATAATTTGTCCTTTCACCAGAGGCTTAATGTCTTTTGTTTGGAGCCTGTTTGGACACTGAGTCTGGCCTGAAGCCTGTGCATTTTAAACCCATACTCTCATTCCTGGCCGATTATCTTCACAAAGCAAGGGGTGGAGGGGTTGGTGGGTTGAGGGTGGGGGGGGTGGGGTGACTTTGGGGAATGACAGAATGAAGAGGAAGGGCCGGGCGTTGTCTCATGAAGAAAAGGAGGCATGCTCGCCCCCCCGTTTGCACTCTCTCTCACCATCTCGCCAACGAGATTTTCATATTAAGGGGGTTTTCAGATAAACGTAGATTGCTTAAGAACTATTTAAGCTCAACCTCAGACGGTAACCTCAAATCACCTCAAAATGTCTTAGTGTAAATAAAGTGAAAAACAGTCTAACGCTCTCTGCCCTCTTCCCTTAACTACGGCAAGTATTTGACACGCAGAGAAAGCTCTGTTGGCTTTAATGTAGCTGGTAGGATTGCAGAAATAGTGTTGTGGACAATGTCTGAGATAATGTACAATTGCGGAAAAATGATGCAAGTCTTAAAGTATTATAGCTACGGTTTTGGCACACATTGGCTTTGACATATTGATTTAATAGGTAGCTTTGAGAAAGAGGAGCAGTTGGAACATTACACAGAACAATGTCCAGCGTTATACTCTTGGATCTCACCTCAGCAGAACATTGCCTGGAATATGTTCTGCAGGGTTTTTTTTTGGTTGTTTTGGGTTTTTTTTAAGTGTGCGTGCATGTGTGTGTGTGTGTGTGTGTGTGTGTGTGTGTGTGTGTGTACATGTGTAAAAAAGCGAAAGAGACAGAGACAGAAGAAAAGAAAAAAAAAAAAAAGACAATAGATCATCACAGCATTGTGTCTCCATCTCTGACATGAAATGAATTACAAACACCTAATGATGAACTTGCATTGACCTTCTCCTCAAAAAAGAAATAACACACACACACACACATATATATATATACACACACACACACACACACACACCACACACACATATATATATATATAAATTGAAACAAAGAGACAGAGACAAGTTCATGGAAAAATGGTCTTGTCCAGATTTCCTGGTCCAGGAATGCTCTACAAGGAGAAAAATGAAACACTGAAGAGCACAGACTCCCAATGGCACTAATTTCATTAAAGCTTATCATCTGCAGGCCCCTACCCCCTCCTCTGTCTCTCCCCCTCCTTTCCCCTCTCTCTCTCTCTCTCTGTCTCTATCTCTCTTCTCTGTTGCTCTAACTCCCTCGTTCTTTCTCTGACTCTATCTCTGTATTAAAAAGTGACCTCAGTTTGGCTAAAAACGTTTAGTTAAATACCATTTTTCCTCCGTTCTCTCTGGTAGGTTTGTGAGTGTTCTGTTCACATGCGTCTTAGTGTAGACTTACTTCCACAGTGTGAGTGTGAGTGTGTGTGTGTTTGGGGGGGGGGGGCACCTTGTTCGAAAAGCATGAGACCTCTAGAGATCGGGCTCTCCGTAACCCCCTCTTTCTCATAAAGTACAGATGTCCGTTTCGGCCACCTGCTGACAGGACAGACCAGTCTATTTTCCATGTTTTCATCTTTGTTTTTCTAAGATCATATTGACTAAATCTGACACTCTGGGAAAGTTATAAGTTATATCGTCCAGTATCTCCAAAGCTCCTCTCTCCTTAAGCCGCAGACCACCTGCTGGCCCTTGTAATACCCCTCCACCCTCTTAGAAGTTTGAAAAAAAAAAAAAAAGTAAACTGTTCAACCCAATGGAAACACAGGATCAAATTAATTCAGAGTAATTGACCTCAACACCTCCAGAAATTAGATTAGCATGACCTTCTTGGTGACCTTAGGCCACTGAACCCCATGGTGCTCGCACAGTGATGACATAGAGTTTCCAGATGTGCTTTGACCTGGTCACTCAAGAAAAAGAAAAAACACACACATCACTTTATAAGAGATTAAGAAAAGGGTGGAAGACAGACGGGATAACCGAATATGAGAAGATAAGTGTTAAGACAGACACAGAAAAAAAAAAAGGCGAAAGTGAGAATTAAACGTGTGAACAGAAAGATATGTGGAACGAACACGTCCAGTCGTTAAAAACTGGAGCAAAAAGAATAGCAAGAAGATTGCAAATGTTTGAAAGAGCCAAAATACTTCATCGTTTCAGATGAATTAGGAGGTTTTCGAAGGAGCAAGGGGGCTTACATATGAGAGATTACAGGCAGAGGTTTCCAGCTTTCCATCCTAAACTTAAAGTGTTTTCATTTAATCATGGATCCCAATAAACTGAGAGTTTTGTTTAACTCTAAACTCTAAAATCTAAGAAAAGGTCTCCTCTCTCCCCTGTATCTCCAGCTTAATTATATACTAAGCAGAAAAAAAGTCTGAAAAGCAAAGAGAAAGAGCGATGAGGGTGGAAACACCCTTACATATGGTAGTGAGCATGCAGATTAATGAGGCATGCTGCCATCCCAGGCCAGAAAGGCCAAACTATCTGCCCAAATTGGAAACGTTTTTGATTGTGAGTAAGCAAAAGTAAACATTGGGATGTTTACCTTTGCTTAATTCTTTGAAGAGCTTGTCCAGGAAAAACTAGTGCTGTGCCTGTGCGTTGAGAACTTGTGTTTGTGTGTCCACCTGTGTGCACATTTGTGTGTGTGTGTGTGTGTGTGTGTGTGTGTGTGTCTGTGTCTGTGTCTGTGGCTGTATGTGTTTGCGTGTGCAGCCACAACTATGTGCATGTGTGTGTGTTTGTGTGCGTGTGTGCATGCATGTGCACACAAGTGTGTTTCTGTGAGTATGTGTGTTGTCTATGCATATGTGTGGATGTGCGTGTGTATGTTTGTGTGTATGCATGTGCATGTGTGTGCGTGTGTGTGTGTGTGTGTCTGTGTGTGTGTGTGTGTGTGTGTGTGTACCTGTCACTGACAACTTTTTAGTAATGAAATCGGTTAGCTAAATCCTCTGGTTGCCTGTCAAGAAAAAATGTGATGGAAAGGAACGTTGAATAGTCCTCTGAGCATTTAAACGCTTTGCCCTGCTCTATGTTAAGGACAGAAAGACTCCTGTATTTCCCAGCACTGAAAGGGTGAAATCAACAGGGGCAGGTAGCCACAGTCTGGCCCAAGTTTCCGCTGGGACTCTTTTCAACGCGACCCCACCAGGACAGGACGATCTTGTGTTACAGGAAGTGATCCCCAGGTAGCTTCCTCCACTGCCATGGTCCCAGACGCTTTTCTTGCCCCGGTTGTATTAAATGTGATTAGCCTTTCCATGTGGATTCAGGAAAAATATTATTTAGCGCCGCAGAGCCGATGATTGTTCCGACAGGTGGAGAAATGGGAGATATTTACTGCGGTTTTTATGGGTAGAGGGGGCACTACTGACTGCACCTGCAAACGGCAGAACAGCGCCGAGACAACACGCACAGAGGCCGTTAAGTTAAGAAACTGTGATGGAACAATCTAGAAGGGTTTGTTTTTTTTCCAGATTCAGACTTTTTCATACTTCCCTACCTCCTCACCTTATGCTTCGCGACAAAGAGGCGAGTTTCCCTATCCATCGGTGATCTGTTTTTCAAGCTCCGAAGAGGAGACGTGAGCTGCCAAAGCACGACTTGAGACAGGAACATTTCTGCACAAGTCCCTGGCTCGAAGAAGAGCTGATAAACACAGCATTTAGTAACACATCAAAACATCCCGAAACAAAGAAAAGTGCCGGGATATTGTAATGCTGCTGTTTTTCTCTTTCTTTTTCGTCCTCATCAATGGCGCCAGAATGGCATTTTTCATTCATCTGTTCAGAACTGCACCAACATAATGGTTTATAGTGTAGAGAAGACTTTTTGGGTTTTTTTGGGGGTTTTTTTGAAGGCGTCGTGTCTAACGGGGAGAGACGTAGGATCAGATGTGAACAGGAGGGGAATTGATCCCTCAGACGGGGTAAAGGAAACCGGAGCTGTCTACCCAACCCCAGTGGGTGGGGGAAGCTCTCTAGCAGACCGTACAGAGGGGTCATTCTAGCCTCCGTGAGGAAGGACAGCACGGCACTGAAAGGACCGGTTATCAAGCGCAGCTCACGACTTGAACCGGACCGACTGGGGAAATGAAGTGAAAACTGAGGCAGACAAACTCCACGAGAAATTACTCATGGGAGAAGGAAGGAAACCGAAAAATAAATACACGGCTGTCTTTTCTTTCCATATTATGTAAATAATATACCACATGATTATAGAGATAAACCCCCCACCAACAGACAAGCCATTGGAGAGAATGAATAGAACCGGCGTTCGGGTCAAGGCCAAGACAATGCAGGCTAGACAAAAATTAAAAAAAGAAAAAAAATACATATATGTAACATCCTGTCTCTGATTCAGAGCTTAATGTTGAAGTACATGTCTTCAAAACAACTCACAACTGCTCTCAGAGGATGTGAACCCTTGAAAAAATTCACTTGCTGTACACTGAATCATAACGAATATATGCTTTATGCTTTTTTATGACCAAGCACCATCAGTATTGTGTTAGTAGTATGTACAGATTTAGTTCTTGATTACATTAGAACATAAGAGTGAGGGATTTTTTTTTGCAGTCTAGCCCGGTGAAAACACAAAACCAAGAGTTGCACTGCTCATTCAGCCTGCCAATGGAAAGCACATAGTCAAACTCTAATAAACACTCTGGGTCAAGCTAAAGCAGAATTCTGTGCGGAATGCCAAACCAGTTCTCCCTGTGGAACGGAACTCGGAACCTCAGACTGTTTGATGGCTTTGCACATGCCAGTAGCATCGCAATTTTTTTTTTTTTTTTTTTTTTTGTAGAACTTGGGTTATTATCAATAAAACGCTCTGCTTGAAAATTCTCTTGCTGGTCAAGAAATTTGCCTGAGCCGAGAAATTTGAAAGCAATTTAAAGAAAAAACAAAAAAAAAAACCCATCTTGTTCTGACACATTGGAAAACCAATGTCATTCTCTGTCGTAAAATGAGTTCTCAGTGTGCTGCTAGTTTGCAGTAAGAACAGAAACTTCCTTAAAAGAGCAGGGGAGCTGCATCCTCAAATTTTTGTTCTCACTTTTTATCCAGTAAATTTAAGCAGTGGAGATTATAAAGGTAAATGGGCACATTAGTTTGATGTACATTTTACATGTTAAATCATTAATTTTGATTTAGGATCGTATCGTTTTACTTGGCCTTGGCAATATCGGTTACTGAGAGCTATTCCAGATGCGTATTCACTGCACGTTCGTGGCTATAAGAATTGGGAGAAATAGTGGGGTTCTCAAACTTTCCTCTTCTTCTTTTCCATCTTCCATGTTCATTTCCTTCTACATTTTCTGTCTGTCCCTCTTGCTCTGCGAGCTTCTGCTTCTCTCTCTCTCTCTCTCCCTCTGTCTCTCTCTCTCTGTCCTTCTCTGCTCTTCCTCTTGGACTGAACTCGCATGCCAGAATTCCTCTAAACACTGCTGACCAACCACTCTCTCTCCAAATATACATTAAATGAACCTGCAAGAGGAACAGGGTGGAATTCCAGTATTTATCTAAACTATTTTTACTACAGAGCATTTTTAGCTCAGATGCTTCTGTTGGAGCTGTTTCTCACTGTGTTCTTTTGAAGTCTGGAAGCAATACTTAACAAGGGGGAAAAAAAAAGTAAAGCGTGGCCTGTTTTTGTTTCCAGTGCATTGAGGTAATGGAGATATAAGAAAACAGTCCACTATGAAGGGTTATGATATCCATAATTGCACTGGTCTGAAAAAGCCTAGATTATCGTTTTAGAAGAGGACAATACACAAACTTTCTTAAGTAAACTCCACTCAGAAATAACATCTGCAAAGTTAAGCAGTATTTATATGGTCGCCACAATCATTAGTGATTTGCGGTGTCAGCATGTAAAACACAGTGTTTATAAAGTTTTAAAGTTACAGTTTTTTTTCCCTTGTGGCAACAGAGAGAGTCATACATAGGGCAGAATAAATTTGCATAACATAAGTAAAAATGTCAGATAAGTCCTCTTTAATTCCTTTAAATCCTGTTTGATTTTTAGTAGGTCTGAATTCCTATGAAGTAGTTTTCATGCTTCGAGTTTCAGATTTGCACAAAGCTCTTACCAAATCTGAATGCAATCCCAGCAGAAACAGCTCATGGACACCATCTTACTGCTCATACATATTTCAATAATCCTTTAATTCTCCTTTTAAAACTCTCAACGAAGGGGAGCAAAATCACCAGAAAACTTCATTTTCAAAAACTTGTAACATGAGTTCTGTGACTTTGCCTAAAGGAGATGAGGAACTAAATGATGCCGAAGATGTTTAATATTTGCATTTCATCCAATGGGTGATGGAGAAAGCATAAGAAACTGATTCTTACCTCAAGGAAGCAGGTTCCTGCAGCTGTGTTCTCTTTAATGGACACATTGTAGAAGCTGCTCGCAAAGATTGGCTCGTTGTCATTAATATCCTGTAGGTTGATTTCCACGATGGCTGAAGACGAAAGGGGAGGTCTTCCTCCATCGGTGGCCAGCACCGTCACGCTCGGCTTAGGGTCCGTCTCATAATCCAGTTCAGTTGCCGTGGTGATGATGCCCGTGACAGGATCGATGGAAAACCACTCCGCGTGGGTGCCCGTCTCTTGCAGGATGCTGTAACGTACTTCACCGTTCGGGCCCTGGTCCTTATCTCGCGCCGTCACTTGAAGCACGAAACTCCCAGGGTAGACAACCTCTGGAATGGATTGCTTGTAGGCCTGCTGGTCAAAGAGCGGAGGGTTATCGTTGACGTCTGTAACTTGGATGGTAAATGAGGATTCGGCCCTGAGTGGTGGGGTACCAGAATCTGTTGCCATGACGCGAAGTTCATAAGAGTCTCTCTCCTCACGATCCAGAATTTGGTCCACACAGATGAGGTAGATGATGCTGTCTTTCGTGGTAAGGGCGAATTTACCATCCCCTCCTTCCAGTGAGACGTTGACATTGGAGTATTCTCCATAATCTGGGTCAGACACCGATATTCTGGCCACGTACTGTCCTGGCTGGGCTCCTTCAGAGATACGGGGTGAACCATCCTCGCTGAGGAAAATGATGGTCATAGTGGGTTGGTTATCGTTGTAATCCCGGACGTGGATAGTGACAAACGCGTTGGTGATCTCGGGATGGCTTGCATTGTCCCGTGCCTGCACGACCAGTTCATGGACCTTCCGCACCTCATAATCTAGAGGCTTGTTTAGCGTTATGATTCCAGAGCGAGGGTCGATGACAAAGTACTGATCTGGGTCGCTCTGGCGACGGTTTATCTCATATAACACAAGCCCGTTGTCGCCGTCATCCGCGTCCGTGGCAAACACCTGCAGGATATTGCTACCCTGAGGAAGGCTCTCAGAAATTATGGCATGGTACCGGCTCTGGTTGAACACAGGAGCGTGGTCATTGATATCCTGCAAAAATACATCCAAGGTCATCTGGCCTGTTTTTTTCGGACTGCCTCCATCAAAAGCCTCCAGAAGCAAAGAATAAGATGACCTTTTCTCTCGGTCCAAGATGCCATTGACAACCAAGTCGAGGTAGAGGGCCTTGTTCGCCGCCCTCTTGGTTTCAAGCCTGAACACCTGCCCAACGTTGCCATCCTTGATCAGATAACCCTGGGTTGTCAGCTGGTCTTTGTCAGCATCGGTGGCCGGCTCAAGGGAGAACTTGGTCCCAACCACAGTGTGCTCTGGGATCTTCAGGGATGCTCTCTTCTTGGGAAATGCCGGCGCGTGGTCATTGATGTCATTCACCGTGATGGACACTTCCACGGTGATTCCGGTCATGGTGACTGCGATAAAGTTGTAGTGGTCTCTCTCCTCCCGGTCCAGGCGCCGAGCCGTCTTGATAATGCCCGTGGTCTCATCAATGTGCAGGTCGCTGCCAACTCCCGTGCCCTCGTGATCTGAGATAAAGTAAAGCGACGCAGTAATGCCAGGGGGCAAGCCAGCACTGATATCACCAACAATGGTGCCTGCTGGCTGCTCCTCATCTAATTGTAATTCCAATGTTCCCATAACTGCTGTGGTGTGAACAGTTATTAGCTCCATAACAACATATAGCAGCAACAACATTTTTGGCTTCCAGGTCCTCCGCGTGTCAGTGTGGCTCTGTATGGTCTCCCTGGAACCCTTGTACAATGTCATCTTGGAGAGGTTCTTTTACACCTGCAAGGAGTCAAAAAAAACAAAACATCTTGTCACAAGGCGTGCTAACGAAATGCAAACAATGTTACGAACCACAAACAATGACATTCTTACAAAGCAGACATGTGAAGCTCTCTGTCTCTCTCTCACTCACACACACACACTTACACGCACATATGTGAACAGCTGGAATGCATGGGAAATGTCTGGCGAGGATCACCGAGTGAGCTTGCTTTAGATCGTGTAGAATAAAAAAAAAAAAAAGGAGCCTTCTCTGTAAGCCCTGTCCACATGTTGCACGGGCTCCTATCTGCGGCAGCCTTTTTTACAACCATAACAGGCTCCTCACGCACGCTACGTTAGCAGTCCGCTCAGTCATATTTAACGTTTTAAGCTATCTCAGAAGCTGCAAAGCCCCCGGGCTCCTGAGATGTACACCTGGTTAAGCCACTGTTTAACAGTGTTGAAGTGCTCCCTACATCTGGGATTCATGGTGTATATCCCCAGCTGTGTCACACTTGCCAGCTGGGGCTAGAAGTCTATGGGAATGCACTATACTCCTGTGGATGGATGACTCAGTGAGCCTTGGCAAGCCACCGCTGGTCAGATGGTCTACTATGTAGTTGCAGGTAGAGTTAAACAAGCTTTGTTCTCCTCCAAGCATATTAATGACACTATACAACTGGTTGTGTGGAAATTTGAGTGATGGGCTTCGCATGTGACAGAGGATGGACGAAAACTGTCTGTAGTAAGGAGGATGCTGATGAGACTATCAATGGTTACTTCAAAGTGACAGAAAAAGGAGAAAAATGTGAACTAAACATTTTTTCACCCAGTTTTGTATTTTTTACTTTGTAAGTTTCAGTTACATCTATACTGTGTATTATCATACTGATAATCACTAATTAGCTGTGCTCATGTTGTTCATTACACACAGGGAGGACTAAAGCAGGAACAGACCAATGAACCACCGTTACTACAAATTCTTTGCTGTCAGGCAATGCAAACTCTGTTAGAAAAAGAGTTCATTGTCCTTGGCAAGTGAGGCATACTCTGCTCTTCACACATAAACTGTGTCATTTTTCAATATTTACATTGCTACTGATTATTTTTTGAATGGACCTAAATTTATACCATACGTATATGATCAGTGATTAACAACAGTAACGAATACCCTGTTGTACCATGAATAACAATATGATATATGAGAAGGGTACGAATGTAATGGAACATGCTACGGGATAAATGATCTCTTGAGGGCTCTGCTTTAGACTGTTGGGAGAGTGCCATTCACCTCACTGAGTGTTCCCCCAAAGTCCATATATTCTGGGGAGTTAGCATGAGGAATTCCCTCCAACTACACCACGTTGGTAAAACAAAAAACTACTGAGGCAAGGCAGTGAGAGAGGGGGTGGCGGAGAGTAAGGGAGGGAGAGGTTGAGTCAGAATCTCTGTGGCTTAGATTGTCCAAAAGCTCAGGCTAGACTTCTTTGGAGCGTGTGTTTTGTGGGGCTCGACTCCTGCTGCCATATGAACGAACGCGCAGTCTGTCTGGTGCAGATGTCTGTACCGAGAGATGATATTTTATACCACTCAAAACAAGAACAGTGGGACGCACAGACAATTATACTGCTTTGGCAGGGACTTTCTACAAATCTCTACGGCCCTGCACTCTGAGCAGAGAAAAAGATTACTTGTCAGTTAAGCTGGTGCTACCCGGACTCTTGCTGTACAGTGCTGGCAACATTAACACTAATGGACGATTTTAAGAAATATTTATGACTTGGATACAATTACAGTTTGTTCCTACTAGAGTTCTTTTAAATATTGTTCCCTTTGAAGATGTTTTGTGGAAAAATACAGGATTAAAGAAAGAACAAAACAGTACATTTGGAATAATAATGATTCATTCAAAATATTTTAGGTGAAAAAGAGTTACAGATGAATATTAAAATACATTTTTTAAGCAGCACATATGAGCATACTCTGTTTTGCCCCCTCTAGTGGTTACATGATGATTTGAAATAAAATTTTGGTAATCAAAAAACCTTTGTGTGTGTGTGTGTGTGTGTGTGTGTGTATGTGTGTGTGTGCGTGTGCGTGCGTGCATGTGTGTGCGCACGTGCCTTGGTGTCTGTGTGTGTGTGTGCATGTGTGTCTGTGTGTGTGTGCATGTGTGTGTGTGTGCGTGTGTGCACATGCGCGTGTGTGCAGTGCCTCTGTCTGCTGTACATTCATCTCTGACATGACATTGTATACAGCAGACCACACGAACACAGATGACCTACAGGGCTCCGCGCTGTCTGTCCCACATCGTCATCAGGCCCTGCAGCCCTGTAACCTGGCACTGTCACAAAGCCGCATGTGACTGTCCAGATATAATCTAAAACTAACATGGCTACAGGACAACACAAACAAACATGTCTATGTACACACTCAAATAAAAAAGCTCTCTCAGCTAACACACAATGATATGCACCTCGTGTCACATGAAACAATGTCTTTTGTCTGATATTTGTCAGCTCTTCTCAGACCTGGCCAAGATACCCCATAAGACTGTAACTTGCGTTGATTCGTAATTCATCTGGGGCAGCTGGAGTTGCCAGAAGAGATGCTTGCAACTAACATTTAAGCACTTGAGACAATTGACAAACTTTGCTCACTAAACATCATCTTCTTGTCTGAGTCAGAACAATATATTACAAGCCCAAAAACAGGCCAAATCTTTTCTCAAGGTAAGAGGTAGCTCCATCTCTTATTCCCAGTATACCAAACAAACCAGCACAGAAATGCACTGAGAGTTTTCCGGAAGAGCTTTCCAGAGAGAGAGAGAGAGAGAGAGAGAGAGAGATTTACTTCATTGCCACCACAAGGCTGTGTTTTAAAGTTTGCTGTTTCTTTTTTTTTTTGAGAGAAAGAGTGAATTTAGAGCAGATCTCTCAAGACTAAGGACAGAACAGAGGGTGCAGCCCTCTCCCCCTCCCTGAAGGTCTGTGTCAAGAGTACGGAAGCGTCCTTTTTGTAATGAATGTAACAGGCTTGAGTCGGGCACGAATAGACCACAACAAGCCAAGTTAAACAGCATCCGAATTCACAAGACACCTATGTCAGCATGTCCTTACAAAGCATCTCCTGCCTCAACAATGTTCATCATTCTTTTATTTAACGGGTTATTAAAATATATAGTGGCGTGTGGGAGGAGAGGCTTGAATCAACTGACTATCCATCACACAATATAAACACGGCCAGAAAACCTGATGGAGCGCTTATTCTCTGTTCACTTCATCATCTCAACAGTGGTGCATAACATCCAACTATCAGCACTCCTTCCCACACCATCAGGAACTGTAGCATTTCTGCTACGTCTAAGCTAACACAGGCCTATACACCTTGTGCTGTGTGTCTTTTGTTTCCATTTGGGCTAAAAATGTTGCCGCGAAGTAGCAGTTCCTCTAAAAAACTGGCTGAACACCAAATGGCATGGCTAAGCTAATGCTTATAAGCTTTCAGTGTTTTCTTTTCTTTTTCCTTTTTTTCCTTTCTTTTTTTTTTTTTTGCATTTAACGAGGATGAGAGCGAAACAAGGAGAGTTCTGGAAGATCCTTCATTTAGACAAGTGCTCATGCATCATCGCAATGAGGTAGCCACAGAGAAACGGACAGTTGTTTATGCATGTGTAAGCCAAAAGAGCAGGGAATGTACTCCTACTCATTGGGTTTTTTTTTTTCTGCTAGGGTTTATATGGCCTTTGTGTAACTCTCTGGATTCAGCCATCCAGCTGTCATCGAGGGAATTACAGTCGGGTAACAGTAGGGTGAAGGTGTCAGACAGGTCTTACCAAGTGACAGTTTTTATAGGCATGGCTTGGGTTCTTTATAGAAGCCCCATTCCACCGATTGGAATGCTACAGACCATGAGTGGGGACAGACTGGGTATTGTACTGAAAACATACTAGAAAAAAAAAAAAGAATATTCTTATGGAAACTGCAAAATCAATATTAATGTTCAGAAAAGTCACTTACTGGGGACTGGCGGGGCTTGTTTAGCTTCTTTAGCATGCGTAAAGCTCTGTTTTTGGACAATAACCACAGTTAGGACAAAGAAATTTGTGTAATACACTCGAATTACGTATCT
This sequence comes from Chanos chanos, assembly GCF_902362185.1. Classification (NCBI taxonomy): domain Eukaryota; kingdom Metazoa; phylum Chordata; class Actinopteri; order Gonorynchiformes; family Chanidae; genus Chanos; species Chanos chanos. Next base: position 11,128,479 of record NC_044509.1, read on the forward strand.
TATGGCTCTCTCTGTATTAAACCAATGGAGATCTCAAAACACTGGAGAAATCAGTTATTCTTTATGATGGTGGAAACCCTTGAGTTTTTACCACGCGGCACGTTTAGTAAGATGTCAGGTTGTAGAGCACTGCTCTTAACAGAGTATTTTTTAAAATGTCACTCACAGTCACAGAAACAGAGGTCTGGTTTCCCTCACGCTCTGTCTTCTCTTTATCGAAATCATTTCAAAAACAATGCTCCGGAATGCAACTGCTAATTTTTTGCAGCATGTAAAAAAAAAAAAAAAATTCTCAGTGCACTTTAAGAAAACAGCTCCTTGAAAGATCAAGCAAGATCAAACTACAACAGAGGGTGCAACTAGACCCCAGCTCAGCAGTGACTTTTTTTTTAAATTATTTTTATTGCTAGAGAAGGCCACTGTTTTAAGTTCAGTGGAGATTTATCCTTGCCAGTGCATTACTCAAGCTGGGTATAAAAACCTCAACAAACGCACTTACAGGGGCAAAGAGAGGTTTTGCACACAAAACCTTTGCCATGGTCAGGTAAAAGAATGAATGGCCAATATTGACTGAGTGGCCAGTATTGGGAATGATGTAATTGAGAGGAACCGTGGAACACAGTATTCCAAACATATCCTGCTACACCTCCTGCTTGTTCACTTTTACAGCCTCTCCAAGAGGCAGGTTTAATGGGATATGAGGTTTCCTAAAAAAGCATCGTAATTTCAAAAAAACATGCAGTCTTAATCGCCGTGAAATGTCAAGCAAAAAAAAAAAAAAAAGAAAGAGAAAGAAAAGAAAAGAAAAGGAAAAAAAACCTGTAGGCATTCCATTTCCACTCAAGCCACAAGGACCAATCCAGAGAAAACAATTCTCAGATGGAGGCGCCAAAACCGAAAAAAAGAAAAAAAAAAAAAACTCCAGGTGACAAATATCATATGCCAGGCAATGGATTCTGAGCTCTACCCATAAAACAGTAAGTCTGAATACTCTGTGAAACCAACATGGCATCTGCTCACTGAATTTCACAAGTAACCATATCCTTAGTTTACCTTTCATTACCCCCTCCCTCCCCCCATCCTCCCTTTTATGGTCAGCTAATTTTCCATTTTTATACCTTTCAGCAAAAATGTCATACCTGCAGTGGAAGTACTTGGAGTTTAAATGTGGCAAAGTCAAGTACAGGAAATAATTTCTCATTAACTCATCCATAAACACTCCATATTTGCCTGTTTTTTGCATTTCTTTTTTTATTTTTTTTTAATTCGACAGGACTTTGGCACCGTAATTTCCAACATGGCCTGGACCTGCTGCAATCTGTGAGAGTGTAACAAGACAGAACAGTGGCAGAGAATCAACACAATGAAATGAGGTACAATGACTCTACTGGAGGAAGAACACAGGCAGCACCATCCATTGTTCTTTACTGCTATGACATAAGAAACAGACAACTTCCTGAAAAGCTCAATGGCTTGAGAACAGTGCGCCCAAAATAAGCACAGCTGATGTGTCTTCATGGTCACGCTCAATTCGACTGAAAACATCTTCAGTAAGGGGACTTTATGACATTGTAATATCAATGGAAATGCAGACTAAGGAGGACAAGAATGGCATAACACAATTTGGAATCCAGTGTCCAGTATCCCAAAAAAGAAAAAAAAAAAAAAGAAAGATGGTAAAGAAAAATCCAGGTGGTGCTGCTAATCCTAAAGCACATCTTTTGCATATCGTTTAAAAACTAGCTTTTTTCAGCCTTAATTGAAAAGATGGGCAGCCAACAACACAACATAATGTTAAAACCTAAAACAGAGCTTTCAAGATTCCAAAACATACTTCTTAAAGAAACCCAAATTACTTTGTTACTTCCTCAGGCAGTATGAGTACACACTGAAAGTCATATTACTGTTTCACAAGTGAAATTAACTCTGACCGACATTATTCTCTTCTCCTCTCAATTTCTTTGATTTCTTTGCCATGGACAAATTGAATGATGTAATCTCATTGTGGAACATGAAGTTTTTCCCTGTTTTGTCAGGATATAACACCATCTTCCTGTCAGAGAGTGGGTACTGGCGTCTGCACAGTCAAAATTCTGGGGGTAAATTTTAAAAAGCTGTGGCTTCCATGTTGTGATTCAAGCCAGAGTTAATTCCATGAAGAACTACCATCTGTGGTGTGAAGCTTCCACTCTTGAGGAATTTAATTCAAATGGGGCTAGGCGAGACACTGGAAGAGACTAATAACGCTGAATTATTAATATGCTGTGACTCGCCGGTTATTGGGGATGACAGCTGTCGAACACAGCAATGGCAACATATCAGATTTTAACACACTCCCTCTCCGTTCCTCCCCCCCCCCCCCCCCCCCCCCCACCAGTCGCCGCCCCCAACCCCACCCCCATTCCTGTCACCCAGGTTACATTCAGTCTGGTGCTATTCACATGGCCGAGGAGAGTCCTGGAGAAAGCAAGAGTTTTACAATGCAGTGAATGCCAAGAGTGGAAGCCCAAACCATCGATCACTCACCAATGCCTCTGAGCTACTGACGACTCGCGAGAGCTTTGATAAAAACCACAAGTCGGGCACTTCTCAAGTGGTTGTTCCGTCTGGAAAACAAAGCAAATGCTGAATCACCTCCTCCTCCGATTACTTGTTTGTTTTTGGGGCATAAGTGGAAGTCTGTGCCTTTTCTTATGTTTCCCTGACGTAACCAATCACCAACATCCTCTCATGCAAGCCTCGCTCTAGCCTCAGCTTTGGCTACTGAGTCACTGGGCATAGTCAGGAAGCATGCCTCAGTGAAACTTCACGTGGGCTTCACCAACTTCGACCCTTATCTGAAAGCCAACCTGTTTCCAGCCCATTTGAAGGGCGTGAGGCGTTGGGAAAAAAAAAAAAAAAAACCACTGCCCTGGTGCCACTGCAGTGTTGTGAGACAGACTCGCTGAGAGTGGACTCGCTGACTAGAAAGTCAGGGGTTTTTGACAGTGACTGCTCTATAAGCTCAGCAAGCTAAGGTAGAAAGAGCTGGGTCTCTGGGGAGCTGAGTGCTCCTCTGAGGTTGGCTGTGTCAGATGTAAGTACGGGCACACCTCAAGCCCTCAGGCCCTGATGAGAAACACAGAGGCCCTGATCTCCGGCACTCTGGCACGCACTGCTTGACTCACTTCAGCCAAAGCTCTTCCAGAGACGCTCGCAGGCTGTATTGGACATACCAGGTAAAGGAAGCCTTTGGAACTCAGCTCAAGTAACACAAGCCAACTGTTCTGCTCTGAGCAAAGGAACCAGACAGAGACATTTCACTGTGGTTAAAGGACCAGTTTTTTACGGTACAATGTCCTTGATCTGCTTTACCTCAGCTAAATGCCATAGAAAGTAGATTAACACACATGTACGTAGTGTAAGAGAAACTGAATCTGAGATAGAAAAAAAAAAGTCAGGAACTGTCATTCCATCAGCTATCTATTTATTCTGGAGGCAGTTAATAAATAACAATAACCCTCCATGGATGGAAAAATAAGTGGATTTCCAAGAAAACACGAGTAATCTGTAGTACTTAGACATAATGGCTATGTCCTGGCCAGAGTGCCAATGAGTTGACCGCATATTCTAACAATAGAGAGAGATTTATAAACTAATTAAAATGGAATGCTTTCCCGAAACAAAGCGCAATTTGTTGCGGTACAACAGTGTTGAGTTTGAGGGGTGTTTTTTTTTTATGGTATTAAAGAATTACTGATCAACAGAAAAAAAAAAAACACAAAAAGAAATTGAATAGCAAAAAAAAAAAAAAGAAAAGAATTTTTTTTTTTACTGATGCCTGCAGCAAACGAGGGATGGTTTTGAGTTAAACTCCTATGTAAACATTTCCCCTCAGCTACCTCAGAGAACACATCAGACACACATTTGTAATTTGTTTTCTCTTCATTCCCAGTAATGTCATCTGTTATCCATTCAATGGTGTGTGTGTGTGTGTGTGTGTGTGTGTTGGAAGGGGGGGGTTGTTGCGTGTGTGTGGGTGAGTGTTTGTGTGGGTGGTTGTGTGTTTGAGCACGTGTGTGTGTGTGTTACTTTCCGACATCAGTACTTAGCATTCATCTTCTTAGCCATGAAAACAAACTCTGCACTCATTTTCATTTTCGGTCAATTTTCCATGACTGACGACAGCAAATGCACCATGAGAGCCCAGAAACAATCAAATACCAAACCGTAATACAGATTTTAAGGTCTGTAGCAATAACCAATCAGAGAGAAGAGTTGGGCAATCAGCTTACAGAGTTCACATCATATCTATTCCCAGATTGGGCACTTTCCCAAAATGGATCAGTCGAATTCTCAAGCAGGACTCAGATGACTCCGGGTGCAATGCATAGCCCCTCTCAGGAAACAAAGGCCCCCTGAATGCTTCGTATGTCGTTCACAATTTGTCCAAAGAAAACTTAATAAAAACCAGTAAAACGTGGGACGGGGCGGTCAAAATTCACACTGAAATCTCAACCGTCAAACAAGCGGTTGAGAGAGACGTGTGTCAGACGACGTGGGTGGCGTAGCGTCGTTCGAAAGCTCTGCCCTCCCGAACTCTTACTCAGAAGAATCCCAGAGACATCAAAAAAAAACAACAAAAAACCAAAACATTCAACCACTCCTGCAGCACTCTGATCACCATCCAACTCAGGATGAATGGCAGCATGAGCGGACCACCTCTTTGACGGGTCCTTTTTTCTTTTCTTTTTTTTTCATTCTTTTTTAAAATTTATTTTATGGCCCAATGATCTGGAAATCACGCTGCGAGCGCACATGTGCTTTAGGGCACAGAGATGCTCTGCCGTAGGAAAGGAAGTCCTCGCTGGCCTGTGTGATGCTGGAACATCCTCATGAAAACCAGGCAGCCATGACCTGTCTTACCACTTATTAACTAGATGCCACAGTAATTTATATATATACAGCCAGAGATAAAAATGATTCAGAGCTAAGAGAATCAGAAAGCCCTGAAATGCCCTGCCTACTTTCACAAGGCCTATAACACAAGGTGAAGGACTAATTCCATCTGTCCTGACACATCTTAGAATTCTGGTATATGCCTCTGCAGAGCCGTAAAGTCACAAACCGGCAAAGGAAAGCCAACGAGTCTATGCATCTTCTGAGGCTGATTCACAACGTTCAGTGGGCATACAGTGTTTGACGGGATAGCTAGTGTTTTAAAAATAGCCGGGCTATTGTGTAAAGAAGTGCGTGCAACTAAAAGTTTTTTGAGGGTGTATCATTCTCATTCAGTAGCCACGGTCGCCGTTTGGAAGACAGAGAAAGGAAAAAAAAAAAGTTAATGCGGTAAGAAGTCCAACATATGTTTCTTGTTAAAGTGAGGGTCGGTTTTCAGGCGAGTGCATGCCTCGCCGCTGAAACAAAAACCCGTCTCCTGCCGTCCGTGGACGTGGTGGGAATGGCCAAATTGTGGCACTTCAGATAACGTGACACTCAATGCCAAATCCCTTCCCCTTTCGCAACAGTAGACACTTGATAGGATCTATGTACATGCAGACAATGTATTCAGTAAGACCAAAATAATGAAATTTAAACTTGACAAGTTCAGACTGTAAAAGTCTTAGTTATACGTGCATAACAGGCAAGAAAATGACATGCAAAGTGAGACTTTTTAAGTTTGGTTAAACACCTGCACATGTACACATACAAACACACAGACACATACATGAACACAAACACTCACACGCGCGCACATACCTAAAAATGAATAACCTAAAATGAATAACCAGTGTGATAGTCACTTTTTTATTCCAAATTAATCACATGTTGATATATGAGCTTTTTTCTGTGTGTACGTGTTCAGTTAACTGGCTTCAGCAAGTCCACCTCCTATTAGTTATTCTATTAGTATTGATGACTGTCTTTTTTTTTTTCTTTAAATGCCATGTATTTGAAACGGCATTGCTGAATTGCTATAGTATTCTTGCCAGGATAACGTTCAGTCAACTGCTCATATACCGCGTTTTGAATTTGGGCAAGTCTTTTCGTTGGCCAACTAGATATCTAGCCTTCCACATCCTAACCGACTACACAAGCTAACCAAAGAGATGCGACGATATGAATGAAATCGCTCTACGGGTCCGGCTCCCTTTTTTCCTTGGCAAAATGTGTAAATGAGGGCAAAGACATCACAGTATTCAAAACGAACAGAAAGAAGGCACGTTTAATGTTAATCGTGTCTCGTACTGGCACCAAGTAAGAGGTACATGTTCATCCCAAACCATATAACGGTACTGGCACTTACATTCATCTGATCCAGCTCCACTGCTCTGTCTGCGCGCAACCGTTGTTCCCTCAAATCCTATTTGTATGCAGATGTATCTCCAGTTCTCTCCCAGCCGCAAAGAATCCAGGGGGAAAAACGCTCAGTAACCAAAAAGGAACGATTTTAACAAACCCACACAAAATCCATACTCCTGAAAAAAAAGAGATTTAATTTTCCCTTTTATCGACAGCTCGTACTCGTTGATCTCACTGGCAAATGATACTCCTTCTCTCTATTTCAGCCAAGCTGTCAGGTGAAGTCGCTTACGTAGTTCGGTGAGTCCTTGTCCCTCAGCTCAAACCAGAAGGTTGCTTTACCCGGTTTTTGATCCGCTCCGCTATTTACCTTTCTCGTAATGGTAACGGTTACCTCCGTACCGTGTCCCTTCCAGCATCCAATTCTGCATTGACTGCACGTTTCAGTTAACACACCGCACCTCGCCAACTGAAACCCGACACCACGATAAGGCCCGTCCTCCTCTGATTTGGGTTGCTAATATATTCGACACGTGGGGAGCGGCACAAAAGAGGGGGAACAGACGAGAAAGAGGGAGCGGGGGAAAGAACTGGGGTTGTTCTCTCAGGCTTTGGTGCCACCAAGCTCCGCTACAGAGAAGTGATTTTCCAGACAAAGAATCGTTCTGACTTTGGGTAAATGAGCTTCTAAATAACAACTATTTAAAATTGTGTTTTCATTCGTCGTTCTAACGACAATTTCAAATTTCAAGTATGTAGCTATAAAAAAAATATCAGAAATTGTTATAGTCGTTATAGACCTGTAATTACAATAAGTATATGTATATATAACAGTGTAATTACTGTTTTTTTCAACTGGAAAAAGCAATTCGGCATAAAGCTGAAGTCATTGCAAAAACGAGCTAAAGGAAGACTGTCTGGGAGTACTGATGGCATCTCTCCTGATTCACACCAGTCACAGGAGAAATTGGGTGAGTTGTTGATGCACATCCATGGTACAGCATTGCCCCAGCGCCGCATACATCAGCAAGATAGAGAGAGCCATTAATCAAACCTTGATTTTAGGTCAGCCCACCACTTGCTTCACTGGAGCGCAAAGTGGGGAGATCTGTTCACAGCTGGTGCACAAACTAAAGATTCTGGCCAGGTACCGAAAATACCACTGTTGCCCATCATGAAAACGCTCTTGTATAAATGGGCTTTTTTTTTTTTTTGTATTCAAATCGATATCTGCTTTGTTTCCAGAAATGAGAATTCAATTTAGAGGAATGTGGACTCCGAACTATATAAAATAAATGCAGATGTCCTTCAAAAAGAGTGAGAACTGAAGTCTTCAAACACAGTTTACATTTACGGATGGATGTATTGTGGACAGCGCGTCGTTGTTGTGAAAGACTATTGCCACAGAGTTCTGGAAACACATTTTTAAGTGAGAGCAGATGGTAACGTTGTGACACTAACTTGTGCGACCGGGGAGATATTTCCCCACAGTCCTTGAGAGATTTATTCCCAGTATAACTACTTAAAGAGGAGAACTGGGACGCATTTGGATCCTATGCATTACAGGGTTATCCAGCCTGATCTTATCTGTTCATCGTATTACCTAGTTATTCCTTCATTCATGTAGTGAACCCCTAGTTAGCTTAGGTAAAGTTTCCTGCCCCTTGGCTTGCCATTAAGCACACATCATGCTCGAAATATCCTAATCACTGAAACTAAACTGATTGGCAGTTCTCACTTCAGACGGAGTGACTCCGAGGCCATTGGGTTTTGCCTCGTTTGCGGTTAATGGAGGTTTCTGTCTGGATTGGCTTTCACAAGCATGCGCTCAACGTCGCCAAGTTTTTCCACCGTCTTGGGCGGCACTGATTCATAAATGAAAAGTGTAAAAATTATGCATCACACGCTTAGCCAATTGTTTCACTGATTGTTAACATACAAGAGCTCACACAGAGAGGGGGGGGGGGAGTATTACAGTTTGCAGATGCAACACAGCAGTAATAATTTCAGAGATAGAAAAACTCCACAACAGTCCTCCTGCTTGGTTAGGTACTCTGGCAGGCACATACATATTTAATCATATTTCTTTTTATCTTTTACCTCTATTCCCTCCTTAAATAGTCTGTCACCGTCAATGATATCTCCTGTTAGGAGTTTTCCTCTTCTGAGAAGAATAAAACCAGAATGATGAGGAAACACACTGACACACTTTTAAAAGAGAAAACGGTGCCATTCAGAGTCTGTGACTCTATAACACAGTTTACACAGAAGAGTGTGACACATAGATTCTAAAAGCAACAGTTTATATGCAGAGGCTTTAAATACATTCTCTTTAATCCGTCTGTAGTATGGGGCAGCAAAACAATATATCAAGAGATACAACAAAAATGACCCCCCCCCCCCCCCAAGGGATTCATATGCTAGTCATACACTGACTCACTGTGTGTAGGTAACAAGGGACAGGGCATAGAGAGAGAGAAAGAGACAGAGAGAGAGAGAAAGAGAGATCTCTGTGAAAGTGAATGGGTGAGAGCAAGTGTGTGTGTGTGTGTGTGTGTGTGTGTGTGTGTGTGAGTGAATGTGTGTTCACATCTACGCATGCGTTTGAGGGATGTGTAAGGGAGAAAAGTCGTACTTGGCCACGGACATGACCTATCTGTACAAGAACAGAACAGAGCAGAATAAAACGCTGACTAAACCAGGCATTCTAACAAAATAACAGAATCATGTGACAGGCCAGAAACACTCCGATCCCATCACCACTCTCTCACGGCGTTGTCTTCGTCCAGGTGTCCATCTCTATTATCTGATTTTCATTTCCCTTCTGAGTAAAGAAGGGATGAGGTCACTGTCTGTGTGTCTGAGAGGGAAAAGAGCGTTTCTTTCCATCCCATCCCTTTGGCAGACCCTTCTTCCAACTCTCCATTTTAGAAAAATAATCAAACTCGTACTGCAGACAATGACTGTGGGGATTAATCGCTCTGCGGTTGATTTTTTAATATGATAAACTTAGTGTAGAGGGATGTGTGTCCATCAGATTAAGGTTGGTTTGACAAGTATAATGACAATATGGCACTGAGATGGACTTTTTTTTTTTTGGAAGCCATTTCTAAAAACAGCTCTAGGTGAACTCGGACCTTTTGTGGGTTCCAAACCGCGGACAGCTGTACTTGCGTGTTATTCGTTCACCCTTCGCTTACTGTGTCTCATTTCGAATTGCATTCGTTCAAAGAGTTTTTCAGTCAAACGAAGCTCAGACACTGACATGTAGCCCCTATATTAGCATGATATCAGTAGAGTGTACATGCATCATAACTGGTGCGTATCTTTTTGGAATGTTTACTTTCAGAGGTGTAAGGGTCTCTCTGAGTCAGGTCTCTGAGTTTGCTTCCCGTTTCCTTTGTAAAGTTTTGACCTCTAAGACTCTAAGATGTTTTTTTGTTTTTTTAAACGGAGATAACTTTGCCACCTATTTATGGGATTGCGAGTCTGGGAAGGAAAAAAAATGCAATTCCTACAAAAGAACAGGAAGAAAGTTGAAGCCTTGGCTACGTCGCTCGCCGGGAAAACAGGGAATGATGTGAGGCCGCTCCGGATCAGCAGGGAAAAATGACGTCCGTCTGCGCTAACGCCACAACGTTGGAGGATGCTCTGCTTGTTTGAGAAGTGCAGTTTTTGGATCTCTGACTGTTACTCTGTCATAGTGATTTGTCAAATCCACGGCAAACCCCCACCCCTCCCGCACACACACACCACTCACCGAACTTATGTCAAAATGTGAGTCTACACATCTTAAAGAAAAGCCCTTACATTAATCTTTCCTTGTGTTTAATCGTCTAATTTCCATGAAGTACAAGTGGATAAATGTGGTGATTTTTTTTTTTTTTTTCTTGCGGGTTTGTGCAAGTCATGTTAATTCCATCAGTATTCCCATTTTAACAGAAAGTTCACAAGCAAATTCTTACAGTCAGGCCCTGGAAGTTGGGTCGCATCAAAACCCATAAGTTAATGTCATCAAAATGTCAAAAGATGCATTTTAGCCAAGGCACAATCTGCAAAGTAAGGAAGGAAAACAGGAAGGCATTAATATATTTCACCTGGTGCATTTGCCAAAACGTCAGTGATACATACTTCACTGCATTTCTCCAACAAAAGTTTCATGTTCAAAATAATAATAATGAAAACGAGAAATTGCTAAGCTCCGTTGACAGTTTTCCATGTTATGTATCGGGGGAAACAAGAGAGTCAAAACAGTCATCATATTTTATAGATTTTCCAAATTTTAATATTTTCAGTGCATTTCAAAAGCACCCCCACACAAAATATGCAAAGGCTACCCAAACTCACCCACTAAAGGAAGAGTTCTTTTTGTCCCTGTTCTCTCTCTTGTGTATATGAAAAGGGGAACGATGATGCAGTTTTTGGGGGGTCGGGATGTGTAATTTGGGCAGAGAGGACACAGAGGAGACTGGGTAAAGAGGGGGAGGAAGAGAACGAGAGAGAGAGAGAGAGAGAGAGAGGGAGAGAAAGTTTTTTAAAACCAGACTGAGAGTCTCCCTTTGGGAGAGTGTAGCTAGTGGACAAGACCATTTCCAGAGCCTGTGACCCATCGCTTAATGAGGACAGCTGAAATAACAGCCAAATGGAAGTAATTTTATAAGACATTCCTTATAGACAGAGGATTATACATACTATGAGGGGTTTGGATAACACTGAATAACAACAGGCCATAGCCATAAGAATAAGAAACCGTTGTCATGGTATTCACTTAGTAGAGTCAAAGCTACAGTTCAGCTTAGGCTCTTGTCATATCTGCTGCCATAACTTACTGATTGAACTCAACCAAGAGAGAAAAAGCCATCTATCCCATTGTCAGTACACTCCACCATCAATACCATCTCCATTGACTCTCCTGAGGACAAGATCGTTTTCTGTGCCTTCCTCTCCTGTTGCAGAAATGAAAGATAAGTAGTTGAAAGCAAGATTTGCCTTTTTTTCTCCCCCTTTTTTACCACCATCATGTTCTCACCTTAAAACAAACTCTGCTGATGGGGGAGTTGCTGCATTCCCTGGCCTGTGATAGCAGAGTTTCAGGAAACTGAAAATTAGCATCCTTAGCAGGAGACAATATTAATATAAGTGTCCAAGATTTGGCTGGTTTAAATCTTGGCTACACTCACTTCCATTGTTTAAAGCTAATCATGAGAATCTTGAAATCCCACTCATGATATCAAACTCCTACTGACAGAGTTGTTTTGAGGTAAGAAAGCAATGGCGGTCAACTGTTGTACCTTTTGTGTATCCTTCTTCAACGTGGAGCAGACAGAGAGTACTAAAAAATCCTATTTAAGTACCATTACTTCTCAAAAACATGATGAGAGGAAGTCTGTGTACATCTAAGACTTTATTTGAGTTAAAGAATATTACAAGTGAACTCAAATAGAACCATTTTCAGGTTACTTTCTCCAACTTTTTTATGTAGAGGCAATGCTGAAAATGTAGCTCTTCATCTGTTTATGTTTCCTCAATCTATCCCGTTAAAATAGTTAAATAGCTTCTTGCCATTAACCTTTAAGCTGATCTACTATGAGAACAAATGTTTCATTGGATGAAAATGAGCATGTGTCAGTGTAACACTATCAGGAGGCTAATTTTTCTAATTGCAGTTGTAACCGTTGTAACATCGTGATTGTTACATCTTCACATATGATGGGTAACCAAGACTGACAGTAACTTTCCTCACTGTTGAACGTTTGTGTTGAAACATGAGGGGAGAGTTAACATTGTCAAAACAGATTAGGCAGAACTACAGAGACTGAAGGGTAGGCTACGATTCTCGACTTAGGCCTGGTAAAACTTCTGATTATTCTTGTTCTGACAGTAATGACATTCATATTGGCTCACATGCAACGTGTGTAGAGAATTTCTGAGAGGTTTTGGACTAGGGAATCAATGCACAAAATACCCAGCTGTAAGGAGCTTTAGCAAATGTTAAAATATGTAGAGAGGTAGAGCAGTTTCCCTAAAACCAACCCAATTCATCTTCATAAAAATTTATCGTAATTCCACACAACTTCAACAAGTATGAATCCTTTAAAAGAAATAGGTCAAGCACAGTCACAAGAGTATTTGTACTCTGTTGCTTCACACCATTGCTTTTCCACGTACTGTACAGCGGTGGTAATTACATATCATGTTGAATTGGAGCTGCAGGCATATACTTTGGAAAGTATCGTTGAAAGTGTGGGTTAGGGTATTGTTATGATAGGAGTGCTCTGGGAGCTGGTTTTGACATTATTTGGTATGGTTTCATCAGATATTTCGATCATCTGCTTCAGAGATGTCTGTCTCCTCATAAAAGAAAGGACACCTTCCGCATCCTTCATTCTTCTATGCTTTTACACACGGTTCTCACCTTTAGAGCATTACCGTTTCCACAGTGTGAATGGAGCGTGATGGTTAAACCATTTCAAAAAACATCCTGCAAAACTTGAACTTCGAAATTCGCCGACGGACAATAAACGTCTGCTGTCAAGATGCAGAGGACGGCCCGGCGCTTTGGCTCTTTTCGGAGCGCCGGACCACGACGCCGGGCAAAAAAAAAAAAAAGTACGAAACCACCATCAGTGAACAGCCAGTGAAAAAGGCCTACGCTCTCTTGCATTGTCCGTCAGAAACAGAGCACTAGAAAACAGGAAGTGTCCAATCCTGAGAACTTCCTCAGGGGCTCTTTCGTTCACGCTGCGGTGCAGAGAGGGTGGGAGGAAGGTAGCATGGCGCAGAGAAACCCCTTCTGCCAGGCCGACATATTTCTCCGTCAGCTTCCTTCCCTGAGATGCCCTGGCTGTGAGCAACGCCGTGGGAAAAACACAAACTCGCCACAACACAGAACCTTTCCTTTGCATTGTGCTCAGTCTTTCAACACCAGGCGACCCTTGGGCACTAGTGAACGCAGCCAAGACCATTTTAGAATGTGATGTTAGTTTGGGGTTTTTTTTTTTCTGCATGGGTGTATAAGGAAGATTGAATCTGTGTGAGAGAGAAAGAGTGTGCGTGATGGGAAGTCAAAATAGTTCTTTTTGGCATTATTCTCTGTGCTGACGTGGAAAGTATATTTCGGCGCTCTTTCTGTATTGTGTAGACCTCTTCTTATCAAGTCGGATCAGAGCTTATCGGTTAGCGGCAGAACTCGATCAGAACCGGATCCGGACCTCGGCCAGTTTTTTTTTTTTTTTTTTTTTTTGCACGAAGGGTGCCGTGTGCGTGGGGCCTGATTTCCTGTCTTTTATGAGAGTACATTTCTACCATTTTGGCTCGTAGTATTATGATCTGTAGTCTTATGCGAAAGCAATCACTGTTGGTGTCAAAGAGGTCATCCTCTCTGACAGAGTTCCAGCACCGCCTTTGGCAAGTGCAGCGTCTCATAGACGTCGGAGGAAGGAGTGAACTTGAGGGTCAGGTGTAAGGAAAGATTAAGACTCTCTAATGTCGTTCAAGGTCCTTTCAGATGGTTCCCTCAGCTGCTTCCTGTTTATTGTCCTGATGAGGTGCTGTGTTTTTGTTGATAAAGATGCTAGACCTTCACAAAAACCCTCAAGATGGGGAAGCACATCCTGTAACAGACGTGTGTGTGTGTGTGTGCGCGTGTATACGTGTGTGTGGGGGGAGGCAAAGTGATTCAACTCGCCCATATCCGACAGTAGCATTTGACCCTTGCGCCAGAGGAAGGATGTTTCTGGTCAGGCAGGATTCTTAGTGAACGTCTTTCTCTCTCTCTCTCTCTCTCTCTCTCTCTCTCTCTCTCTCACTCACTCTCTCTCACTCTCTGTCTGCCAAAGAAGAACATTAGTGACAAACGACACTCTGGGGGAAGGTTCTCTCTCTCCGGTGTGTGTCTTGCAGTGCCAGATTCAAGGCTGTCTGTTCACTTGTTTTTCAGCTTTTCTTACACTGACCTCAGAAACCTTTTGCGACAAGAGCTGCATCACACCAGTAAAATGACAATTATTTTAAAGAAATCAATAGCAAATTCCTCAGTTTTCAAAACATTATTTCGCTGTCAAAATCAGTAATAGGCGAGGGAGACACTAGATGGACTTGAAAACTCAATGTATTACACTGAAAACTATGTTACAGTAATGACATGGTTATTTAAGCACAGTCATAACAGGAACTAAAGATTAATGACAATTTTTAGGGTGTTGTTTAAGCGTGGGAAAAAATCTCTGAAATTTAGAAAGAGTAAATTACATCGCTTCAAAAAAAAAAAAAAAAAAAACCCACCACCAAAAAAAAACTTCGCTATCTTAAAATCAGAGAACCGAACCTGATGGTCTGTTTGGGTTTGGATCTGGATACGGGTCAAGAACAACTCGCAAGCGGCGATATCTCTCTCAGCTGTCGGACTGGAGGGCCAATGCATGGATACTGTGTTCTTTAAACAGGTCGACAGAGAGGATATGTCATAATCTATTTACAAGATGGAGATCTTTCATTTGTTTAGAAGGGTATTAAGATGGTGGAGATGGAGCAAACCCAGAGCCTCAGAGTTTATTTGTCAGGGATTTTGTTTAAAGAATTTTGGCAAACTCTCAAAACTGAATGTATTTTAGAAAGTGCATTAGGTACAGCGTATTGCAACCGTAGCCCCATTAATCTTCATGCGCACAGATCTTAGATTAAACATCAGAATTAAAACTTTTATTTATGTGCATTTGGTTTTTATCTTTGGGCGACCTGTAACATCAAATGCAGGCGTGAGACAGCGCGCTTTGAATAACGTGCGCATTTGGACACTTTTTTGGACACTGTTGAACTGCGAATGTTGCTCAATCCAGTGTTTGCATACAAATTACATCACCGAGAATAATTTAATGGTAAGTGGCAGGCAGGGTTTTATTTTGGGGGGTTATGTGAAATTTCATAGCGCTGATGGGCAAATTACAACGCGATGCAAATCACCGGCCGTATATTTCCATACGTTAAATCAAACTTGTGGTAAATTTCAGACGTGAAAAGTTTATCACAACTTGCTCAAGCAAAACACAGAATTCACACAAAAAAGAGGGTTCCGTGTACCTTATATATACTGTTCATCATTTGCCTCTGCACAGAGTAACAGTACAGTATCTGCTGAGGGTACAGTGAGATGTTAAATGTTCTGTTTCCGTTGCCAGAGCAACACAGACAAACTCCGCCCCCTTTGTGGTCTCTTTTTATCTTATTGGCCTCTGATGATGTTGCCATTGTCACATACTGTCTGGTATATCTATAGTGTGAATCTGTAAATAGGGCAGTTATCAGAGAGACAGTGTGTTTCACTGTCGACAGACAGAAATGGAACTACCTCCCCATCTGTGACAGCTTCCAGGACAGTCAGACCAAATATTTAGAGAAATGCTTTTGCCTTATAAACACACGTACACCATAAGACATTTGTTCGGTTAGATCGCATTTCATAACAACAACAATGAAAAAAAACATGAATGGGAGCCAACATTTGAACTTTTTTTTTTTTTTCCTCTGAAAGCTTTTATTTTAAACAGACTAAAGAACTAGAGGAGCGTGTGTGACAGTCCTAAATCCCCTTTTGGTAAACCAACTGAAGCTGTTGCAGAAATCCTAACCATTATGACTGAGCGAACCAACTGCCTTCACGGGTCAGGTGTTGAGACCACAATGAAGTACTTACTTGGAACCTATTGGTTCGGTTCTGATGGGGTCCACAGACTCGGTAAAATGACACACTGATGGATTCTGTTACATAGGCGGAACACCTAGCGTATTGGCATGCAGTTAAGATTTAGCTTCCAGTCACGGTTAGATGTTTTTGGGGGTTTTTTTTTTCACAGGCTCCTTCTTTACCTGCTTATGACTGAGATGGTACAGTCATCTGTAGTCAATGATGTCTTGGAGCAAGGCTTTTGTGGCAGCTGAAGGCAAATGCCTGAAACAGCAGGCCTCGCTAACACCCTCCTCTCTCCTCTCAGAGAGGGCGTCTCTCGGACAGGGAGTTTTTGCTGCCAGGTAGCTTCAAATGACCTCATTCTGGCTATATCTTAAATCAGATTTTTTTGAAGGGGAAAAAAAAGTGTATCCAAACATACAACTGACCTAGAACACTTCTGGGACCTTAGTGGATGGTTTTTATGAGTCTGTTTCTACTCCAGGTGTGTGTGTGTGTGTGTGTGCACTCTCTGCATCTTTTCAGACGACATTAAATCAGCTTAATCTAGTCTTTTATTCCAACTGACCAAAAGAAGAAACTACTCTCTCCAGCTCCCAAACACATAACGGAGTAAAGACAAAATCACATAGAAGCCTTGTCAACAAAATAATAACTAAATTGTTAACACAGGCCCTGGAAATGCTGAACAATTTTCTAATTTGCAGCAGTAAACTCTGCAGCCATTTTCTCCACCCAATGAATCAGAAATTACTCTGAGTCCGTTCCTATTAATGTTAGAGACCATTTAATCACCGTACCATTTGCAAATATATCCATAAAATAAACCAGCCGTTGTATTTATTTATATAAAGTTCATGAATATCTGTCCTTCTGGAGAGATCAGGGGAGGTTGCGGTCGTTCGGAAGGGCAAAGGTGGGGGGTGGAAGGAGGAGTGTGTGTGTGGGGGTGGGAGGGGGGGGTGGGGGTGGGGTCTTTTTTGTCCTGGTTCCAGAAAACCATTGCTGTCCATTGCCATGCGTGAGGCAAAACAGTCATTTTTCATACTCTGCCACTAGAAAAAAAAAGAAAGAAAGAAAGAAAGAAAGAAGTCCTTTTCTCTACAGCGTCGGCAGTACACAGGGGCAGCCTTAAGGGTAGCAGCAGCCACTGTGTTTCCCATCACTCTCCGCACACAGATAGCCCCTGAATGGAAAAGCAAGGTGGTGTAATATGGGGGAGATCTGCTGGAGCACTTAGAGGTTGGGCCTGTCGTCCACATCACAGTGGCCACTGATTTGCAGGGCTCTGTAATTATCATACATCACGTCTATTTCAGTGATATTGGACTATGGATTAGTCTGGAAACCGCCTAAAAAACGGGGTTACCATGGCAAACCTGGAAGTGCCTGGCTAAAAAATAACAAACAGAGCTAGCTCGATCAAGATTGAACGGGACTGTCTGGAGGCCTTGACGGCAACGGGACACCAAGAATAGCCAGGGAAGCTGGAGCAAGGAGGCCTGGATCTGATCAAGGCACGGAGTCTGACAGCGTGTATCCCAGTTACAGTTATACAGCTCGGTTCTTCAGAGAATTTCTACCAAAACTGATATTAAACCGACTTTCATAAAGGTTCTCTATGTATTGACAATAAACAAATGCTGCTAAGGGAACATCGCTAACATGGCGGGGTTTGTTCCTCTTGAATTATTCATGGAATGACTCAGATAGTTTATGTGCATTCACAAGTATGTTAGCAAGTAGCAAACTGGTTTATGAGAGAAAAGATAAATCTTAAGAGGAAGTGTAATAAAACACAGCATTTTTAATGGTATAATATCTTTGGTGCTAGCTTCTGGTGGGTGGGGGGAGAAGGGTGAAGTTGGTTGGTTTCGCGCTGAGAGTGTGAGAAAAATCTCGAGCTAATAGTTAATAAGAGCTATGAAGCCGTCAAAATTGAGGTTTTTGGAAGACTTCCCTCTGTTGGTTTCGAATTAAAAAGTGACATGTCTCCGCAGTCAGAAGCTGCCAGGGAGAGGTTTGGGAGCGAAACCTCAGAATGATGTGCCACTACGTGTGTGACTTGACGAAAACCAACTGAAAATTTATGTTGTAACAGTATGCATTTAATTAAATATCTTCACAAGTCCTGACATCGAAATTCCCAAGGCTGTTTCCTATGATTAACAAAGACATCGTGCACTGCAAAAGAAAAAAGAAAAAAAGTTTGGTCAGCTGAAAATCATGAGACAATCTACTTCACAGCTTTTTTTTTTTTTTTACTTTTAGGAACTTTTACGAGCGTTTGGGCTGAATTTACTCAAGAAAGAAAAAGAAAACAAAACAGCTGAATGAAGTTCTTTCTTACATTTATATGTTACATCTACACATTTTAATCCTAATGATATTTTAGTGGTACGACTGTTCATTTTTAACAGCTTAGAGCTAAAAAAATACTCTCTTCCCTGAACAATATCAGTTTAGTGTTTATTCAGTGTTCATCAGTGGTAATCAACCAGAGTCAACACTGCACTGCTTAATGAGAAAACTCTGAGCCATTGAGACGAGATATATTCTCCATGAAAGAGTCAATACAGCAGATCATTGGCTCATCAAACTGTCTGTCATCTCTGAGGGGGGGAAAAAAAAAAAGATCAAAAGAATGTGCGCTAATCAACATGTTTAATTTTGCAATAGCAGAAAGGGTCCATCCATTCTCAAATCCTGGAAAAGCTCAGAGCTGGTGGTATTTGGCTGCTCTAAAGCGCCTCCTCGCTGTTTTCTGATAACTCCGATCTCTGGCTCGAGACATTGTGGTTAAACCATCTGCAGAGCATCTTACTCACTTTAGACAAAAGAATCGGAGCTGTTGCCATTGCTTGAGTGAAATTTGAAATGATCGTTATCTGAGTCTCAAATGTACAAAAGAACTGTTTTTAAATAGCACACTTTAAAACTCATTGATACATGAGTGAGGGCATGAGCAGTGAACAAAGGGATTTTTGAAGATGATTATACAGCACTTTGTGGTTGAGAGGCTAACAGAGATGAAGAAAAAGAACTGGACAGACAGTTTGAGAGGTAAAAAGATGCGGTTGGAGGAGCAATGAGAAAATTTGAAGGGTCAAGGGAGGGCACTCCCGTTAAAAGAACCAGTTGAGCACAACAGCTGAAACCACAGAAGCTACACCAGGCGACCGTGCATGAAACGTTGGCTCCCACTCTTTCACAGTCTCTCTTTCTCTCTCTCTGTTCTTTCTCTCACACAAACGCACACGCGCACACACTCTGTCTCTCTGTCTCTCTCTCTCTCTCTCTCTCTCTTTCTCTGTTCTTTCTATCTCACACACACACACACACACGCACACACACACACCTTTCTTTCTCTCTCTCACTCTCTCTGGTGATTTCTTCATCAAAGTGAAGTGTGAGGGATTGTGACCAAATGGTAGCCTTGGGCTGTCAAATAGAGTGGTGCCATTAGCTTCATACGCTATAACAGGCCTTTTGCTAAGCCCTCACATCAGAGAAAGGCATTTCACCTGCGTTTTGAGTGCTTCATTTCCTGGCCCCTTTTTCTGTTAGAGGAGAGGCCAAACCAAGAACAAAAGAACAGGAAACCTTTTGAAAAAAAAAAAAAAGGGCAACTCTCATTAATAACAGGGATATTTCACCATGTATATTCACACTTGCTTTGTAATTAAATATGGGTAACATATGGGTTGAACGCATAGACTAATATGTGGGATATGTTGTTCTTTTCCAGGTGGAAACGCCACATCTGAGCTGAAGTGCAAGTTAAAATGGCTTTTAATGCCTCTGGAAATGTGCAAACTTCATGACTTTCTGGATTTAGTTTCAGCTTTTTTTTTTGAATGCCGATAGAGCAGAGTCAGTTAGCGTTGGAGCATTATTAAGAGCTGTATTAATTTAGAGAGAGGGAGATTTCCATGTTAAACAGTTGTCTGAATGAATTATTAACAAGGATCTTGATAAAAAGTCTTTTTCACTTCCAAAAGTCATTATAGCGTGTTGTTTTGTGCAGTCATGGTCTGAGTAAACTGTCTCCTAATGAATTAAGTTTTCAATACAAAACATCCTTGGGGATATTGGGAAATGTTTTTGCTTACTTTAGTTTCACTGGGACATAATTCTGTTCAAGCATAATTCTTGTTTGTTGTGACCAGCATACAAACTCATATACAGAAAATATATATATATTATAAAAAATAAACATATGCAAACCAATGTAACATATACAAACTGCCAGATAAGGCTCCATTTTTTTTTCTTTTTGAGTGAAAAATTCATGTGTCGTTCACGTGTAGCATCTCTGTGCGGAGCTGACTCACTCTCTTCAGGACTAACCCTGGCAGTCCACAGTTCTCTCTTCTTTTGTTTTATTGGACTTGACCACCAAATCAAACTTACATTAACCTACTTTTCTCTCTTTCTCTCTCTTTTTTTTTTCTTAAAATGGTCCAAAAACATTGCATTGAAATAAGAAAACACAGAATCTCTCCAACTCTCCTCTACTTTTGTTTCGAAGTACCATCCACCAGCAAGCCATTAGGTCATTACCTCTGCCCAATAAAAAAACATAAGGTTTGTGAATTTTATAGCTTTTACAAACAGTTTCTCTCTCTCTCTCTCTCTCTCTCCCCCTCTCTCTCTCTCTCTCTCTCTCCATCTGAGGCACCTCTAAATCACACGGAGTTGTTTCCAGTTTGGGTTTTGACACGTAGGGCTCTATGACCTCTGATGTGGGCGCTCCCTGTGCTTTGGGGGTTAATTAATTTTTTTTCTTTCTTTCTTTTTCTCTTTCTTTCTTTCTTTCTTTTTTTTTGCAGGAGAAGGGTACGCTTTTGTATCGGGAGAGGCCTGGTGTGCGGTTTTATTGAGAACGACGGAACATTAAGCAGAGGTGAGGGGAAAGGGCCCCGCCTTTTCCAAGAAAACCATTTGGATGCCAACAAGTGGTTTTGACTTAAAAGATAACAGCACTAAGCTGTGAGGGGGACCCTTGTGATGTGGTTACAATCAAACGAGCTTATGAATACGTTTAAATATGGTGTTTCTGATATCGTTTTCCTGTATTTTAGAGCGCATGTAACTATATTTTGTAGCTTGCTAACCATTTGTTGACTAGATTTATAAATTCTTCTCCTTTGGAGAAGATAATACAACTAATACAGCTTTTTTTTTTTATACTGAAAAGCAACATGTCGAGTCAATAAGGCAAACTCCAAAGAGAGGTGGGAATTCGGTCTTCCTCAGGGAGGGGCTGGAAAAAAAGGGGGCTTAGAAAAAGCCAAAGTGCTGCGTGAGCTGTGCCAAAATCTTTGGGGTAATCTCTTGGCTCTTATAGAAAGTGTTTGTGGTCGAGACTCTTAATTTTGAGATCATTTTGGGTTGAAAAATAAAAACACCCCAAACGAGATTGCGAGTATACAGAGGGAAGTCTGTGTAATCAGTCCCAGGATCCCTGTATGGAGGCTCCAGATCTCTGTGCGGTGTGAGAAGTGTTACCAGAGCAACTCACACAGGTGGTTCCCATTTAAGTGACTGTATCGTCCTCTCATTTGCCTTGTCTTGATCTTGGCCCTTCAAGTCCTTTTATCCTCCTACTCCTCCTCTGGTTAAATCTCTCTGCTTTTTTTTTTTCTTTCTTTTCTTTCCCCCTGTGCATCTCTGAGAGACAGAACTCAAAAAAGAGCGCTAGGGGTAAACGTTGGACTGTCTATGAAGTGAAGTCAGCAGGAACACATATGGTTTCTGAGCTGGCCAAAGATGGAAGATGAAGAATAGAATGAAGAACAAGATGAAAAAGAGGGAGACAAAGAAGGAGAAGAAGATGATGAAGAAGAAGAAGAAGAAGAAGAAGAAGAAGAAGAAGAAGATGGTCTCTTGACATGCAACTGTATCTCCAAGGCATTTCTCCTGCAGTGAAGTAAATTGGTTTGTAATTACTAACAATGCTTTCGTATGGAGATCCTCCAGTGACTTATTCTTTTCCCGCTCGGCCGTGGGGGGAAAAAAACCTTGCGAACGATCTGTCAGTGATCACGGGAAAGAGGGAAATCTGTGTTTGCTCAAGCAATGTTACAATGGTTGCTCATTAACATAAATTTTCACACTCCAAAACGGTTTCTTTCTTTTTCATCCGTCCCAAGGATGTAAACACAGTTTTCTCTGACAATCCAGTTCTCCTGTTCACGGCTGGTTCCATTTTCACAGTTTTATACTGGTCCCCCTGTGGGAGCTGGTTTTTTTTTTTTTTCTTTTTTTGCTAATGGAAAATGCCATAACGAGAGAAGATTTGTTTAACAACGGAACCGCCAAGCGTTATGTTGCAGAAGCAAAAATTATTAAAAGAGACAGCTGATATATATTTATTAGGCTGTAGCATCAATTTTTCCATCAGTTTTTGTGTCATCTCTCTGAGTTTTTTTCATACAAGAACATTTTAAAGAGAAACAGGCAAATCCAATGATTGTCATACTGGTGAAACCATTTGCAACAATCCAGATGACTGATGGCAAGAACACATGCGCAAACAGCCTTAAATTACCTTCCAAACACAATGGTGAATTGCAATCACACAACTGAAAATCATAAAGATTTCAAGGCCCCCGTCGCAGCATTGCATGAAGTGTTTGCGAGTTGGCTGAGAGCAGGGGCCTGCGGCCTGGCTTTGCTCCGCGGTGCAAGAGCGGATGGTTCACCCGAGGGAGCCTAGATTACTACCACCCACAGACAGGCAGCTGAGGATGACTGGTGCTACGAGAGGAGACAAACTTGGCCGGGAGCAGGGTGTTGTCTGATATTGGCTTTGGGGAATCCAGAAGTTAAAAAAAAAAAAAAAGAAAAAGTGAGAGACAAGCTAGCTCTTATGTTTTCTCTTTCGCTCTTCTCCTCTCTCTCTCTCTCTCTCTCTCTCTCTCTCTCTCTCTTTCCTCTTGTCACTTCTATGATTGATGTCTGAAGAACATCCAGAATTCTGCATGGACACCATAAATCATGCTAGTCTTACTCCAGGGGTTTTTTTTTTTGTGTGTGTGTGTTTTTGTTTTTTTCGTTTTGTCTTACTCGTCCTTGAACATGCATGTTTCTTGTTTTCGTCATTGGTAATAGGCCTGAAAATGGAATAAACTTTAACTGTCAATAAAAGTAATGCTTTGACTCAAGGCCATGAGTCTCTTTTCGTATTGTCCAACATAAAGAGCCTCACAAGGAAGCCATTAAAGTAAAGGAATACAACTTACGAAATTAAATGGAGTTGGATGGTTTTCTCTTCGTGACTTAAGGTTTGTGTTATTGAAAACAAGATGAGTACATTTGAGGTATCTTTGGGGTGCTATCTGCCAAATGGAACAGGGCTTAGATGTTTTTTATTATTATTATTATTATGTCGTGTTTTTTTTTTTTCCATATCGACCTGACTCAACTGTAAACGTATCGTCTCCGTGGCCAACAAAACAAAGATGAAGAGCCAAACAAAAAAAACAAAAAAAAAAGGGAAAAAAACTGTTATTTCTTTGAAATGTGCAAAACAATTTCATATTTGGTATAAATTTGTTTATGCGAGTATCAAAACAGCATTTTATTCATTTACAGTTTACTGTGTACAATTCCAAGTGGTCAAACAAGCACTCCAAATGCTTACACTTGCTGCTGAGTAACCGCAGATTAGATCCTTAAACAGCAGGACAACGCCTCCAAAATGACAACTCTTTGTCATCCAAAACAGTCGCTAAAACCGCTGTTTTACCATCACAGAGGGGAGCGACGGAGCAACAACTAAAATCCACTCTATTTTCACTCTGGCCCAGCGGGTTATGAATGGATTTCCTTTTGTGTTTTGACTGAACTGTGATGTATCATCATTTTTAGAGATGTACTGATAAGTCTCTATGTCCCATAGCATTGATTAAACAGATATAGGTTTAAAAAAAAAAAGAAAAAGCATTTAATCTGCATCCTAAAGAGTGAGAAACCATCCACAAAGACCATGAAACACAGATTTACAGCTGTCATACACTAGAGCAGAGGTTGGATACATGAGCAACACCAAATCGTCTACTTGAAAGAGAGGTAACACAGGGTACTATGGAACCAACAGAACAGGAACTATAGATAAGGTACAGGGTATTCACACAGACTGGCAGAAACAGGTACACAGGCTCAGAGTAATAACAGAACTTCTAGATTTTTTAACAAGAACTCAAACAAATGGCTTGGTCTTTTGCTGCTTTGCCGCAAAACAGTGAAAAGGGGTACAATGGAACTAACAGAACAGGAACTATAGATGAGGTACAGGGTATTCACACAGATTGGCAGAAACAGGTACACAGGCTCAGAGTAATAACAGAACTTCTAGACCTTTTAACAAGAACTCAAACGAATGGCTTGGTCTTTTAAAACAGTGAAAAAATCAGCAGTATTTATACAAACTAAAGACCAAAGTGAATGAACAGAGGGGCGGGGCAAACTAAAGGAAACAGAACGGAAACAGGTGCAAACCTTAATTAAATGATGAGGTGATCAGCCCGGTAATCAACATGCTGACGGTGCTGAACGTTGAAACGATGGAACTAGAGGGAGGAGGAGACAAGGTCGTTACTTAAAACTTAAAACCTACACCTATAAAAGTCGATTAGTCTATCTAGCTACCATTTTCTTTTCCATTTTGTGGGGAGAGAGCAGTGGGGGTTTTGCCATGAATGGACATGAGAACTATTTGATCAATGTGTCATACTGATCACCGTCTCTCTCTGTAAATCTACAGTATATGTGGTCTTTGGCTAGTCCTAATAGAATGCACCATGGCCTAACCCATCTCAGTTTCCCAAAATGTAGCTAGTGTTTTCAGTCTCCCAACTGTGAAGTACAACTTGCAAATGATTATACTACGTGATGGAATTGATTATATCAGGAGGTGGGAAAAAGTCCAAAAGAAATACTGATCTAATTGGTCAAGACATCCTGAACTATAAGGGATCCTGTGAGACCCAGTAGTGAAAAGAATCAACATTTAGCCCCATGTATGGACCGGGCCGTTGTCTCTGAGGTCTGCCGTATGTGTGTGTGAGTGTGTTTTTGTGAGACTTCTCGTGTGACGGTGGGTATTTGGGTGCATGCATGGGTTTGTATGTGCGTGTGAGTCCGTGTGTGTGTGTGTGTGTGTGTGTGTGTACATATGTGTGAGTGCGTGTGTATGTTTTTTTGTACATGTGTTGATTTGTCACAGTGGTCTGCTTTCCATTACGCTGCATCGGTCCAAGCCGCCCAATTGAGAGTTGAAAAAGCCAAAGCCTTAACTTAGGTTCTAATTTACAGCTCGAGTAGTGTGCGACAGTCTGGTTAAACGCTCTGCATGATGTTTTTACTCTAAATATAGAAGCCAGCCAGCTCCTCATCAAAGTAAGCCACTGCCGAGGGCTATTTCAGGCGATATCTACTCACGAAAAGAGGTTTTATAACTCATGATTTTTATGTTGGCAATCATTCTCAAAAAGCTTTTTAGGCTACTTTTCTATCGGGCTCAAATTTAACTGGTTCAGGGAATTAAAAAAAATGTATCTTGGTGACTTTTTTTTTTAAAATTTGTTTTAGCTTATCCATGCCCTAATGCAGGTTTATCTTACAGGACACAACACAATAATATCAAACTGAGAAACCACTGGATATGAAAACAATAACAACGACTAAATCACACCCAGTGAGGAAGCATTTTCCCTCTGTCCTTCGGAGAGGAAACTAGGGTGTATACTGTTTCCAAAATGAATCAGTCTCTAAAAAAGATGGTATGGCACCGTTTTGATTAGGTAACCATTACAGCATTAGCATTTGTTGGCTTGCGTTTTGCAAGAAAAACGATCCTTCCCCCTCTCTGCCACCTTGCTTTCGTTGTTGTTGTTGTTGTTGTTTTGACATGTAAACGGGTTTTTATGCATTGCTTAAAGACACAGTGTACACATTTTTGACCAATGAACTAATGACAGGAATTTGACAATCTCATCTCTCAGGACAGGCCAAGTCACCACTGTAATAAGTCATCAGCATCAGTCACGCAGTTCAGAAAGAAACATCCTGTGACTCCTCGATAACTTCTCAAAAAAAACCTAACCAAAAAAAAAAAAAACAATAAGCCAGAGGGTATGTCATGTGTAGTTTATCCATTTCAAGGAATTTCCGACAATACTTTTGCCCTAACAAAATGCAACATGAATTAATAGTGTTGACTAAAGACCGTATCTGTCCTGTTCTTTATTATCAGGGTGTTAAATGCTGATTGGAATGCCAACAGTTCAAAAAATAATAATAAGAAGAAGAAGATTCAGGCATTTCATCGACCTAAATATTATAAGAAATCCAAGGTCACGTAAAGTACGTAGAACAAAAGCAAAACAAAAAACTACTTTGGAAAAAAGAAAAGTTCTTGTTTTCCTTACATTGTTAACATTACTGCAATTAGATGAACCACAAAGCTCACTTTCAGAGTCAATATTTATGAGAAAATTCAGAACATGGGTGTAGCAGACTCAACAGTGCGGGACCAATCCAAGAGCGTATCTTTCACAGCTGTTCAACTGACGTGAGAGGAAAGACTAGGAAAAATAAAAACAGCGCTCCGAAACGCACCCCCCCCCCACCAACATCCCACCGCACCCCACTCCACCCCCCCCCCCCCCCCCCCCCCCCCCCATCTCCACAGACTCTTCTCTGTGTGAATGAGAGGTCTATGCCTCGCGACATGATATATTCATTCAAAGCACAATAAATACATCAAAACACAGATTTGCTGGCTGCCTGACAAACCCAATACACTTAGAACCTGGGAGAGACAAACTAAGTTTACAAGGGCCCCGTCCGGCATAGGGCCTGGCAGAGGAGTCTAGGCACCAGGTGCTCAGCAGATCACAGGAAACGCTGAGCCCTTTAATATTGCGCTTCTGGAAGGAAGTCACCAACTAAAAGGATGAGGAGAAGTTTGTTTTGAGGTTGGGAGTGGGGGGGGGGGGGGGGGTGGATGAGGTGGGAGGTGGGGGGGGGGGGGGTGGATGGGGGTAGCTGTCAGCGTTTAGACTTTGAAAGAGGAAATGTACGCGCACAATCAGAACGCGTCCGCAAATCATCTGTCTCCTCTAACACCAGGGGGAAAAAAAAAAAACCCTCTGCTCCATCATTATTGATATCTTTTTGTGGCTTAGAAAGGAAACGGGAGGGGGAGGGGGAGGAAGCATTTCCGCTTGATGGGATGCACTGGTGTGGTTCCCATAATGTATCACAGCACAAAAGGAGGGCATGGGGGAGGGAGGGGGGGGGGGTCCACAAAGGGTGTGGTGGCAATGTTTTTCCATCCCATCCCTATCCCCTGTTTGAGTCAGCTCTGAGAGAGAGAGAGCCAGATTCCATTACAGGTGTGGCGAGAGACCGCAACACTTTGAGTCAACTCTGCTCCGACCCAAACCGGTTCGTTGCTGCCTTACATGGGGATTGCCGCCCAGCTAGGTCGTGAAGCTTGAATGATTTAAGCGAAGTTTAAACGACCGACACTCACGTGGCTACGAAATGGCCGTGGGCGAACTGGACCGATGGCTGTTTGAGGATCTCTGGGTTGAGAACGTATTGTCTGATTTTTGTTTGCTTTTCTTTGCTATTTTTCCTCTTCATAGTCCCTCCCCTTTCCCTCTCCTCTACTCCAGAGCTAAAATAAACGATAAGATTATAAATGCATGCCCCCCCCCCCTCTCTCTTGCTGTATGTGTGTGTGTGTGTGTGTGTGTGTGTGTGTGTGTGTGTGTGTGCGTGCGCACGTGCATGTGTGTGTGTGTGTGTGTGTTTATCCGTAATTGGACGCTTATGTGGTTAGAGCAATGGATTTTCTACTGAGCCTGGTATTTGGTCATTCAAGGCACTGGTAAAACCAACAAGCTCACTGTGTGCCCGGTGGTTTTCTGTTGTATGCATCCGGCATATACATAGGCCATTGATGATACGTTTTGCTTGATTTGAAGGGGGATCTGACTGAACCTAATATACTATAAATATAAAACGCTAGGGAAAAGGAAGGACAGTCTACAAAGAATGAAAGCAGGAAAAGAGCATTTCCTCAACGTTTCCTGAACGTTTGCACACCGCAGGTTGGATTGTTAGAGCGTTCAGCGTGTGAAGGTTGGAACATGTGACTATGAAAGTGTCAGTGTGAATTCACAGATGTGCGTTCGAATGATCAAAGCAAGTTCCATTCGTGATGTTAGCGGTCTTTGGCATGTGTTTGTTACGTGTAGGTGTATCGTTTGATGAGGAAAGAAAAAGAAACCATGACAAAAAAAAAACGCGAGTAGGCCTACACCTCACTACCCAGTCTAGTGAAAAGACTAGGGAGGGGGACCTTTCAGAAGCAAACAGGGGCTGTGGTTCGGGGAGCGTATGACTCTCCCGTGGTATTGGGTATCAAACATCAAGAGCGTGGTTCCCTCCCTTCTCGTTGGCTCCCCTTATGTGTTCCACGCGTTTTTGGTCGACTTCAAACGCAGACGGAGGAGTGGACAGCCGGTCATGACACGGCACTGAAAAGTCCTTTCAAACACGCGAAAGCAGGAGGCTCTACTAAAACAGCCAACAGGGAGAAAACAAGCCATTTAACGCAACATCTGTCCTCGGACCGGTTCTTACGGCCAGTCGGTAATGTTATCTCCTCCGGCACCTGCGTGTGCTTTACACGGGAGCCATGCCGATGTTTTAATTTCAGCAGAGAGGGAGGCTTTCTCAGGCCTTTTCATCTTTCACTTTTAAACGGAAGGGGGAGAGAGAGAGAGAGAGAGAGCTGGATCAAAAAAAAGAAACTGTGAACACCTCAAGGTCGTCAGAAATTTGTTTTCATTTCAACAAGTTTTTTGTTCTCTGTCTCTCTCTCTCTCCCTCTCTCTTTTCTTTCTGTCCTTTTCACACGCATATTACCAGACCTGGGTCAAATACATTTTTTTAAATATTTGAATGAAAGGACACTTGGCTCATTGTTCTTTAGTTCTCTCTTCTCTTGTGACCTTTCTGTCTTAATTAACGAGAAGAGAGGCAGTTTTAAATGAGGACTTTATAAGGTCCGCGCGGCCCTGCTTCGACACACTGTTAGAACGTTGGCAACTTAAGAAGAAAAAGGACATATGGCAAAGGAACCATGTAAGAGTACTTTGAAAAGGCTCATTCATTCAAACACTGCTTTGACTCTGGTCTGCACACAATCTCTTAGCAACCCTTAGGCCTAACAACTCAAAGCAGTTCCCATCTCCTGCTATTACTGGAACTTGTTCAGATTTAGAATAGGAGTCACACAGTCTAAAATACATTAAAGCACCTATCTGAACACAGTGGAGTTACTTTGTTTCAGTTATTTTATGAATTAGGAATTATGAATCTGCTCTGGTATTCCGTGTAATAATATCTATGTAATGACGCATTGAATGTATATGTAAGTGCCACATAACTACTGTTATCCACGTGTTAATGTAATTCATGTAAATGTTTGGTTGCTAGGGGTTACCTAACATAGAAATGGGCTTCATTATCTATCTAGTAATATTTTGAGATCTGTAAATATTATTACCACTGTTTTAGTCACTGACCAATGTTTCTGTGCACCATCGTGTTAATTAACGCTAATGTGAACACTGAAGAACAGCTTTCACTTTGCAGCTTCACAAGAAAGGGACATAAACCTGAAACAAAGAAAACAAAAAGAAAAAACAATACTCCCACAAACAGTTCACAGAAACAGTTCCTAGGAATAACATTAATTCCGTGCAGGAAATGTGTGTTATCTCTAACAGTTCAAGGAGAGGGTGGAGTAGGAACACGACATGAAGGTCATATGATTGTATGAATCGTGTGATTTATCATCATATGCCTGACAGTCACATTAGCTTTGTGAAAAAAGCACCAATATTATACTTAGAACCACACAATCTCTGATACACTCATCAACATGCCTTCACACACAATGCACAAAGAGCAAAATATTCTAACTCAAACCCATGTCAGTAAGAGAATTGCCATGCAATAAGGTTCAAGCAGAGCTGTGAAGATCTGAGGACGACCTACTTGTTTTTATTGTTCTGGCTTTCACATGAAAAAGCAATGACCGCGACGATTTGAATGCAAGTCAGGAAATCGTGGGAATTAAAAATGTAAGATAAGCTGGAAGAAAGAGATGTGAATTTGACAAAACAAAAGGCTGAAATGAAATGAAATATCCAAATCAATGTTTTCGTCCACCTCCATATGAGCATCAAGGCCAACGTGGGGAGACTGAATGCAAAGCCGGCCTCTCAAACACACGCAATCAGTTTTGTCTCGCACATAAAACCGCGTTGCTCGTTAATGGACGCAGGAGAAAAGCAAGCACTTTGCCTACCGTCATACATCCACTCGCGGTGGACTGAGGAAAAATCAATGCTCAATGAAAAGCCATATAACAGAGCAGAAATTAAATGGCGTGTGTGCGGCAGATATCTGAAGCGGTCAATCGGGTCCCACGTCGGTGGAATTGTCTGGAAGGTCCATCGAGAGAGAGAGGGAACACAGAGAGGTGTGTATTGATCGACACACTAACCTCCTCATGACCACCGGTTTCCCTCCTGCAACCTGCCGCCTCCCTGAGAGCTTGCAAATCTTAAGCTAAGTCACCGGAGCCATACGGTAATGCTTCTGACCAGTATAACCAGTAAAAAGATAACCCCGTCAGAGAGTAGCATGTGTCTGTGCTCCCACTGCTATTCAGCTCTCACTTGCTTTTGAATCGTCGGTCTTTGATCAGATTAGTGCGGTTTGAGCATCCCTGATCCGAAAATCCGAGATTCGAAATGCTCCCAAATCCGAAACTTTTTGAGAGGCAACGTGATGCCACGAGCGGAAAATTCCACGCCTGTCTTCACCTGCCCAGGTGGGGCTCTTACGCTTTGTTGGTGCCAAGACATCTCATTATGTATATTCAAATACTGCTTTCCAAAATCTGGAAAAAATCCAAAATCCGAAACACCTCTGGTCCCAGGCATTTTGGATAAGGGATACTCAACCTGTATTTAAATGTGGTGGTACTATCGG
The DNA here is from genome assembly GCF_902362185.1 of Chanos chanos. Taxonomy (NCBI): domain Eukaryota; kingdom Metazoa; phylum Chordata; class Actinopteri; order Gonorynchiformes; family Chanidae; genus Chanos; species Chanos chanos. Next base: position 11,159,533 of record NC_044509.1, read on the forward strand.
AATACATGAATGCAAGTACATGTGTGCGCACAGATATGTAGACAGCTGGATGGATAGATGGCTGGATAGATAGACAGACAGACAGACAGACAGACAGACAGACAGACAGATAGATAGACAGATTGATTTGCATTGCAAACATAGAGAACAATACTTCAAAGATCAGAATACCCAAGAGAAATAACGTAACTCTCCGCTGATGAAAACAAAACCTCCAAACCTTCACTGGGTGAATCTATGCCATACTGGCTTACGAGAACGGGCCATTTCTGGAAAGATCAGCAGAACAGTCTCTTTGAATGTCAGAATGAATGAAGAGGATAGGCAGATGCGGAGCTGGGGCCCTGAATGTAATCTGCTCCTCAGGATGGCAGTGCTGCCTTAGACTGGGAGCAAACGGCGACCCTGGAGACAGGGGCTGGTGTGGATGGGGCTTGTGGTTTTGCAAACTGCTCGCTGATCTATATTTGAAATTGAAAATAAATAGGTTGTCAATTTGCCAGAGTGATGTGGTGAGGTTAAGATATGGTGGAGGGGGGAGGTGGGGGGAGTTGCTATAAGACCTTCCTCAGTGTCTCTTAGGGAGATGTAATTGCGGCCTGTGGGTAAGCTGACGTAGACGTGGCCTACAGGGCCCAGGGATTCCTCAGAGCATAAGTGAATGTAAAAGGCCTGGGAGGATTTTAAGTGGAACAATATGAATCCACAGAGAAAATGCTACGTCACCATAATCATGAGATAACAGCAGAAAAGGACAACCAGAAATGACAAAAAAAAAAATCCACAGAAAAAGAAGAGATGTTTTAAATTATATAAAATTACTCATTATTTTTTTACCACAGTGAATATCAGTATCATGTATAGTTGCAGAGGGCAGCAACTTCTGACTGTAATTCATTTCTTTTCTCCACAGTTTGCGTGACAGTGTGTGAATGTTGCATTCATGTTCATAAACACAATGCATTGTGGAGATTTTGAAACTGCCATCGTTTCTGTTGTGAGGTGACATCAGCAAGACCAACGCAGAAACAGAAAACAGACAGACGCTAATTTGACTTCTACTTTAAACAAAGGGATCGTTAAAAGTAACGTATAGGTTGAGAATTTGTAGGGAAGTCTATACATTCTTTCACCTCTGAGATTAGCATGTAAGTATGAGGGTTTATAACGGATATCTATATATATAAATGGCTAGATATGTAAAATATAGATGATGAAGTGGACGCAGCGTCAGTTGTCCGCTGGCACTTGGAGTTTTCAGTAGCTGTGTTGAGAGGGATTGTTTCCCTCCAACTGATGAGAACTGTGGGGTATATCCATGCTGTGATTATGGGTAAGGCACAAAGCGCTCGCCCTGTGGAAAAGCGTCAGTTAAATACAAACAACCCATATGAGGACAGAGAGCGGTGCGTCGGAGCAGGGAAAGGACCGAAGCAGAAGGAAACATTCTGACCTTTGGAAGTGGGGAAAAAAAAAAAAAGAAATGGTTTATACCTGCTACTAAAGTCAACCGACTCAGTTACATCTTAACACCAAAGAGTTGAAAACATTTAAAAAAATGTTTAATCTGGCCCTCCGACTTTTCTGAAATCGACTCGTTTAACAAAAATCGGAAAAGCCAGCCTAAATTATGTCTTTCTCCAACTGAACAAACACACTGTCTATCAATATAAAACTGAACAAACAGAGCCCGGGCCTCTGGCTATTGTTCGGACCGCAGTGGCACACATCTTGCATTCCTTTCACATCATACTCTGTTACCAAAGGATATTTTTTGCTGAACAGTGGGCCTGGCACTCTTGCAGTGGGCAGTGACTGTGCACAGCAGCCTCTGAAGCAGGATAGTTCCACTACAACACCATCCCAACTACTCATTTCATTTCTGCTGCTATAATCAGCCAGGGGGATGCTTATCTCTGTGCTCCCTGTTAAAGCAGGGCCACAGACGCGTAGCTGTATCCCGCGTGACGTGGGCCCTTCCACATCTGGGCCGCGTCTCGTCCCGACCGTGCGTGGGGTGTGGGCACGAATAACCAGCTGTGCCCAACCGGTCCCACATGCGTCCTGCCGTTTGTTTGGAGCATGTCTGCCTTTGATCCCCAGGGGTGGTGTGTGGGCGTGAGCGTTTTTGGGGAGAGGGGTCAGAGCCTCTGCAGGCACAGAGAACAAGAGAGAGAGAGAGAGAGAGAGACAGAGACAGAGACACAGAGAGAGAGAGAGAGAGAAAGAAAGAGAGACAAAGACAGAGAGCGAGACAGACAGACAGAGAGAGACATAGAGAGAGAGAGAGAGAGAAAGAGAGACAGAGAGAGAAAGACAGAGAGAGAGAGAGACAGAGAGAGAGAGAGACAGACAGACAGCGAGCTAGAGAGAGAAAGAGAGAGAGGGAGAAAAAGAGACAGAGAGAACGCTCCAGTGACAATATGAAGGGTTTTGCATGGCACTGCAGTGTGGAAGATCATGCAGAGGCAGCCATGTGGAGCCAGAGTTTGGAAACCAGAGAAGCCCACCGACCTTGAACAACTGATTTATCATAGATTGCCTCCACAGACCCGGCGACTTCACAGTTACCATGTGCTGCAGTTCTGTAACCTCAACACACATCAGAATGAATGGAGACAGGGATTGGAACAGCAGGAGAGATATCAAAGGACTGACTTCAGTATATTTCCATGCATCCTGCCAATTCTCCCTGCTATGGCTATTTTCAGATTACTGCTAATTTCTAATCTTAGAATCATACACTTTTTCCCCCCTCTCCCCGATACTCTCTCTTTTTTAAAACTTTTCACGTTCTATTGTCCCAACATACACAATTAACAAGTGTAAACATACCATTGATCATTAAACTGGCTTTGATAAACACTATAATATTACTGACTAACTAAGAATTAGTTCAACAGTCTTGCAGCTTTGACGCAGCTCATACGATTTTCAAATATGACCAGTTCACAAACAGTGCTCTGGTTGTCTCCTGATATAGATGTACAGTGACATCTTGTGGCCAACAATAAGAACTACACTTTTGCAACTAGACGACGAATAGTAAAAAAGGGTGATTCTTTTTTCTTATGTACAAAAAAAAATTATTTTGAAAGAACTGCAAAATGTTTTCAAAGCCAGGTAAAGAATCTACTTGCATCTATTTGGTGCAAGCTACCTTACAAGTGATTCTTCACAAGTTTTCTGATAAAAATGAAAAGCCATGTCCACAGTACAAGACAAATGGGAAATGGAACACCTTAAGGAAGTTGAAATAACATGAAGTTACTCAAATGCCATTTTGATTGTTCTAATTCATTTAATAATGTCTCACATACTGATATATCAAATGATCTTTGCAAATTAACAGAGAAATATTTTTTGCCATTAAATTTATCATGTAGGAGCAGGCCTTCCACTGAAACTGTCTGTTCATATGTAGTTATAGCAACACTCAAGATCACAATGGACTGTGTGCATGTATTTGTTTATTAAACACTGTTTTAGCTTTTATCATTTTAATATAAAATATTAACATTTCTTAATTTCTCTTAAAGTATGTGACAGATCTTGGAAATATGTTTGTACTCAGTTTGGTGTGAAGATGTCACAGTGGATATCTGTTTCTCTTCTTCTTCACAGAATAAAAACAAACAAAAAATAATAATAAAATAAAATAAAATAAAATAAAATAAAATAAAAATAACAAAAGTTTTCTAAATATCTACAAAAAACTTTAAAGAACATTTAAAGGAGTTTATTATTTAGAATTCCGAGGTATATAATGTAGAAGTTTGCTATTTAAATGACAAAAAAAATTCCAAACACAAAAACATCCTACTTGACCTTATTCTGACCTAATAGGATTGACTGACTGAGCTGGTAACACACACCTCCAAGGCTTTTGTGTTTTGTTTTTTTTCTTTTTCTTTTATAAGGAACTGCACAAATTCATAATGTGTGTTAGAGGTAATATTCTCTCTGATCATAGAATAAGCCTATTTATACTAACATATTATATCAAACTTGAATAATTGCACATTAGCCCAAACCTGACTAAATCCCTTCAGTCATAAAGATTCAAACTTGCAAATTTGCAGTCCTAAAATGCATTGTCAAGGAAAATACATTTCATTTGTAATGTGAAGATTGACTGTACACTGTCTGTTTTTGACCCTGCATCATCAAATGGATATGCATCCACTGTCAGTTAGCCCTGCCATATTCCCGAGTACCTGAAGGTAGACGTAGCCCAAAAAAAAAAAGAATTTGTGGGTGACTATTGCTAAATTTAGTTTAGAGGTAGTGTCAGCCAAAAAATGAGACAGTGATAGCCAACAGCCACATACCCTCACCGAGATGTAAGAGGAAACGGTAGGTGGAGGGGGAAAAAAGAGAAGGAAATTTAGTTCGTTTCCTTCTGTCTTTTCCTCATGCTACAGGGTTGTCTTCTACGGCAGCAGAGTCTTCCTCTGACATGAGGGGTTCTGACTCCTTAGAATCTTCAAGACGGAAAAGACTCACAACTCTGCAGAGGGAGAAAAAGGGCATGTGATACACAGCGTTCTTACAAACAAAAAGAAAAAAAACACACACACACACACAAACACACAGGAAACGCAACACTGGACCTGAGAGGCCAGAAAGCATGAGGAACAGAGAATCATTAGGCGGTTCACGTAACCAGCCAGACAACCCGTAAAACAGGTTTCTCTCTGTTTCCAGTAGCATTCCAATTCACATATTCTTCTCTGGACAGAAATCTTGACGCTGTCGGGTTCTACCACAAAGAACACAACAAAGGATTTCATAGCACAGGATATGATCCGCCCTAGTTCCACTAATTAGCACCAATCCACCGATCAGAAAGTCAGGAGACTGGGATCCTCCTCATGTAATTGGATTTGACCAGAATCTATTCTCAGTCGCTAAACAATAAGGATCAGAGCGAGTCGGTGCCTGAAGCCTCTAACTGTTACGTTCTTACAGGAAGCATCTTCCATGACACATTTATTTTAATATGCTGACACTGAATGATCATAACAGAGTGATGCTGTTTGGGGTGTTATTTTTAAACTCAGCTGCTTTGTCTTTTTGCGAGTCACGATGACAAGCAGTTATTTCGCAGACTGTACGGCACAAAATGCTACAGTGATTTCATTTGGGAGAAAATCTTTAAATGTGAACTGTCAACCGTTATGACAAAGCTTAACACCAAAATGAGTGGGATACGAAAGTCCAAAACACATTTGTTTATTTGGTAGCAGACTGGGGAATTTTGAAACGGGCATTTATGCGTCTCTTTTTTGTGTACTTATTTTTTACCACTGACATATTATCGCGTGCTTTTTTTTTTTTTTTTAATCACTGACTTATTTTGTGTACTTTTTATCACTGACTCATAAAAAAGAAACACACACAACAATTTTAGACAGACAAAATTAGCCATCATATCTGATTAACAGGAACTTCAAAAAAATACGAACGAGGTCAGTTTGCCTGCCGATGTGACTTTATTATGGAAGCCTGTGGCGTATGTTGGGGCGAAGTTTGATTGAGAGGTAGACGAAGATGATGAAGACTACTCACCCCAGAAGACTCAAAGGAATGACACAAAGTCCCGCCCCCAAAAGGAAAACAAAGCCGGGACACCAGGCTACTGTGGCAGCATAGATACGGCTGAACACGGTGTATGCCACACTGCCGCTAAGGTTCTCCAAAAAGGCCACGCAGGCAAAGAGCGCCCCTGAAAGAGCCCAAAAAATAAAACCGCAGTATTTAGTGAGTATCTCAGACAGGAACAGCGAACACGTGGTTTAAGGAATTAAACAGAGCAGCTTTGGTTTAGTCGTGTTCACCTGATTTTTTTCAACAGGGTCCATTTAGAAGAGGTTTAAGGAATAACATTTGGGGAAAGAAAACACATCAGCAATAGAGAGGTCAAGTTCTGCTTCATTTTCTTTTTTCAGGTAAACAGAGTCAAACTCGACATCGAGTTTCAGTCACATGAAAAACAATGAGAGAAAGTGAAAAGAGCTCTCGGGACACAGAGGTGCAGTTACACAAGAGGTTTTGATATGGAACAGTCATCTTTTAAGTGCAGCTCTCACCTTGTTCGGACTTTGAGACAACCCTAGACATCAGTGAACGCATGACAGGATAAGGCATGACGGCCAAGAGGGCCGGGACCCTCACTGAAAACAAACACATTGATGAGAACGTCAGTTTACCCCCGACGGGACAATGTTCACACTTCATACACGAATTGTGTAACAAGTGAGGAAAGCTGAAAACAACAGTGGTTTAGATATTGGATTTCCACATGATCAAACAGAACTTGAGTACTTGAATGACATCAAGGCCTTGCACTGACAGCGGTTTGTTAAAGCTTAGAGGAAAACCTTTATAATACATACAATCATAATTTGATTAGCTTACTTCTTGACGCTTTTTTTTTTTATTATTATTTGAGCAAGCAATCTTGTGTAATAAACAAATAAAGTAATCAGATAAGACCGGTTAGCGCTGCCAAATAAAACAGGCAGTTGTTCCCTGATGACTGCAGTCATAAACACTTTGCCATAAAAAAAAGAAGAAATCTAATTACCTTTTTGAGAGCAATGCATGTTGCTAATTACATTTTTTATTTAAGATAAATTCACATTGTGTTGTTGAATTGTGCTTAAGAATTTCTTTAAGCTAAGTTTCACGAGGATGAAATCGATTCAAATGTAATTTACTGCACAGTCATAAACCCCAAAGGCAGATACAAGAGTCAGCGGATATTTAATCAATTCTAATACCAGATGTCCCAGTAAATAAAAGCTTTCAAATGACATGCAATTTAATTATCTATGGGGTTGCCGATCACTGTTTAATTTGATTGAGACCAGGTGTAACCATGAACCCGAGGAGTACTTTCACAAGGAGCACAAGTTCATTCTTACCTAGAAACATCATTAGGGTGGTTTTGGCAAAGGCAGTCATCAGCGCACCGGTCATGACCGACAGCATGCCGATTAAGACGATGACCAGGTCGGGCAAACAGCGCGAAAACAGAGCCACGCCGAAGAAGCTGGTGATGAAGACGGTTGTGGAGAGAGCCGAGCCGTAACCAATAAGAATCTCACTCCAGCAGAGCGGCTCGTTTAGCTCGTACAGGGTGACGACCGCCGAGCCACCCGAGCCGGCGAAACAGAAGGAGGTGAAGGTGATGAGCAGAAGTCCCAGCAGCCAGTTCCTCTTCGGAGTGCCTGCCACAAAGAGGCGACAGATCCCTGACACGAGCTTCCGCAAAGCCATACCTCGCGGGGCGTCCTCGTTCGAACGATCTATTACCCTGCTCTCCTCCAAGAAGAAAACTGCATAGAGAACGTTGATACAGTGAAACAGGGCGGAGGTGAATATGGGCCAGTTAAAACCGGCCGCCCTGAGAAAATAACCCGTGCTGATGGACGCCACGCCCGAGAGGAGGCCGATGACCATGTCCACCCCAGCCATACGGAGCGTCTTCTGCTTGCCATCCTCACAAAGGTCTGCCACGTAAGAGAAACAGCCCCCCAGAATGGTGCCCAGACCGCCAAAGAGCGAACTGACGAACGTGGCCACGATGAGCAGGTACAGGTTGAGTTCGAAAAAAGAGATAGCCAGGAAGGACACCGTGTAGACCACCGAACCTAACAGGGGGAGGACGATCGTGATTTTGCGTCCCCGGTGGTCGCTGTAGGCCACCAGGAAGAGAGTCACAATCAGACTGGGGATCATGGAAAACAGCTCAGTGTACATGGAGAAGAGAGAGGCTGCCCTCTGCACCTCCTAAAATGAAAAAAAAGGGAAAAACAAGAAGAAGACAGATGGACTGTCACATGAAAAAATATCAAAATATCCTAAAAGTGGGCAATTACCTCTGAAGAATGAGGAACATTTAAGAAAAAGACAAAAAAAACACGAGCAACATTTCCTTGTTTTAAACACTCTTTGAGCAAATAGATCTTTCTTATGCTGAAGGATTGCGCTCTACAAAAAGGGGAAGTAAGAGGAAGCAAGGGGAAAATTATAGGTGATGAGCGTAGCGCTGTTATATGAAAAAAGAAGGCTATCACACCTCTACCATTAGAAAAAAGAAAAGAATATACAGCAGGCCTATATGGTACCAGGTGTGAAGAAACTCTATACCCTTATCACACCTAATGACCCTCCTCCTTGTGGTTTGCTTGTTACATTTTAAAAACACGTTATACTTTTAAAGAAATCCTTTTCTACCACATACTAGTAATTGTTCTTGTAAAATGTAAGAGACCTGACATTACAGTACTTTTAGAGACGGCCATTTGGGCAGCCACTAACATTTGGAGACTGAAACTGACATTCACACAGATTTGCACACATTACATGTTGTTAACATGTAAGAACTGTAAAAACATGGTCACGCGGGTTTTTTTCGCCAGTACGCTCTTCGTTACGCCAAGGACGCGCGTGATACTCAAGTAATATTGATTAAGACAAAACTACAGTGCGTGATACAAATTGCAGGTACTAACCTCATGGTAAGTGGAGTGATTACTGCTGTTAGGAGCGCATCGAGAGCTGTTGTCCGTTATGGGGTAGGAGGTATTGGTGAGCTCCTGCCAAAGTCGGCGGTACACATATTGCTGCACCAGGGGATACACTATAAAACTTGCGAACGCATACACAGCAATGATTGGTTCCACGAAGTATAACTTCTTCATTGTTGAAAAAGAAAGTCGTCTTCACACCTAAACATGAATATAACATACCTTATTTCTCTTCAATTGTCTGTTTAAGTAATGGAGAGACTGTATTTAAATTCAATAAAGAAATTAATCAATCGGCACACACATTGTTATTTTTTTTCTGTCTAAACAGGCTAAACCAATTACTAAAGTCTGGCTGGAGAACTGTTTGAACAGGCAATGGTTTTGTTGCATCAAGGCAATTAAATGTGGTTTATGAGTTCTGCACAAATGGGACAAATTGTACAAAGACACAAGACCCAAAGAACACCGCACAATAAGTTGCACTGTTAAACAATATCACCGAAGACCTCTGCAATAGGGTACTTTGCGACATATACACATAAATATGGCACGATATGTAGTTCATTTCCTTACCTTACACTTGCATCTGTCATCTGTCGGTGTACTGCTAGACAGGATCAATACTCCTTTATCTCCTTGCTTATGAAACGTTACTGACGCTTTACAAAACATTTATTTCCTGTACTGGTTGTCTCGTGCTTTGTGATTGGACATATTACTCTACTGAACAATTTTCATTGGTGAGTGATAGTGCCAATCATTCGGGAGCTCCTCACTCAACCTAAGTGTCGCAGGTTGTCCTGCAAACCTTTTACTCGAAGTGCATGGGGTTAGCTGTTATTTACTGTTCAATGATATCAGCTCTGCTCATATATTTTGTTGCATGCTACGGAAATTACGGTTGACATTGATAAACACTGAAGTGGACCTTGCTATTGAAACATGCATGGGCTATAAGAGTTTGTGTAACTTTCTAAACGATGACGTGAGATATGTATACTCCTGTTATCTAATTTTACAAAGAGCGGAAAATAGATACTATTAATCACAGGAAAAGGTAAAGCGTTAAGGAAATAGCACTAACGATATATTTAATCGTTTGCACAAAGAGTTACATGGTTGCTACAGCTCACAAATCCTTCTCTCTTTCTAATACAAAGATTCTTTTGAGTTGAAACCAAACCTCCGTCATTTCGCATCTCAAGCGAAACAGTTGATTACAAAGATACTTGCCTTAGTTTAATTACATAATAGAATAGCAAAACACATAGGCTCATATTTATGAAGTTTTTCAGAAGTGGACCCCACCAACAAACGTTTTCCACGTAGTGCTGCCTGGAAAATATTAGTATAAACAGATCACTAATGAATGCGATTATGAAAACAGGAGGAATTAAACTGACGGCTGAGAAATACTCGTAAAGCACCTCATAAAATTTGAAACTAAATCAAACTCTAACAGCAATCTAAAATATTTATTAATAAATAATTTTCTGAATTTGAACTTCAGAATCAGTCATCGGACTTTCAATACTTTGGTAACTGGCAAATCAATTTTGTGAACCCTTATTCTGAAAAAGAGGAAATAAGAATTCTGTTCTATAGATCTGGTCTGTTCTATACATTGAAATCGGTCTTACTCATTAGTAATTTTTTAAATTTTAGAAAATTTCGAACAAAAAGATGAGGTATGGATGGAATTTACATTTTAAATGATAGCGTCGCAATTCTGTTGCAATTTTTGACAGCAACGTTTCAAGAACTATATTTGTGACTGTCCGTTGCGACTGTCCTTTACGGTAACTTAAAAGGGGGCGGCAGGAACGACAGTCCTGGCGGAAAACGCGTCCACTATAAATAATGGGAGGGATTATGGGAGGGATTTCCAGCTAGCCGACTAGCTAGCTGTTTTGTTAAGCAAATGCCACTGTCAAGCCAGTGAAGACACAACAGTGACAGGTAGGACAGATATAACAGTTTGCTTTCTTGGTTATATAATGAAATCGATCATCACATCAAATATCTTGTCGGTTTTGTAAGCATCCACAGAACTGACAGTTAAGCCACTACGAATTAGTAATGTCCGCAAAAGACTACAAGTGTAGAACAGAAGAAGCTATGCTAGCCACCTAGCCAAGGGTAACGTTAGTTTAGGATTGACCGGAGACGCATAGTTTTGTTAGCGTGAACTAGATTTCTAGTTCTAAGCAGCAAGGTTAATGTTATTATACGTACCGTTTAAACGCAAAATTCCATTTACATAAAGATGCATTTGCACCGAAAGGCAGAGGTTGTTAAAGGAAAGAACCCTCGCACAGTATTTTGGTATCTTACTGATAATCACTTTGCGCTGACTGTTCCTTGCTAACGCTGTGAATGTAAACTAGGTTAGCTGTCGCTAGCGCACCTGTGAAGCTAATGATAGTTTAATATTATTTTGAGCTAAGTGCCAGGCATCAGCACTGCAGTACCGTCTATACATCACCGATGATGATTCAAGAGCAATCATAGAAATCGAGGTTTATCATTATAGCGGTTCCTAGTCTATAAATAAAAAGGTAGCATGCTAACCTCGTCACGAAGCCGCATCTCTAAGAAACGGTCTGAGGGGATAAACCATAATCTAATGTGAAAGCTACGTGCTTGCTGTGCAAATTGCTGTTATAAACTATTTCTTAATGTGTAATTAGTAAACCCTCTATTTTAGGGACGAATGATGTTCTATCTGCACGTTAGTGTTTTGCCAGTCATGTTCCATAGAAAACGGTAGCCCTGGTAAGACGTAAGATGCCCTGTTTGAAGGCAGTGGTTCTCCTCTTGTCAAGGCCACTCTGTCACTCTGCAGTGAACACTGCACAGTATACCGTCACCAGATGATATTTATACTTTTATTCGGATCGGAGGTCGGGAATCGAGATGCACCTCATGAAACACGCGATACGGAGCTGTGTTTGTTATTGTTTTCAATAAATCGTGTTCTAAACGCATTATAATTCTGTGCATTTTCTCCTTAGGTTGGAAACAGGTTGTGTCAAACATCAACAATGGCATTCAGCAAAGGTTATCGTATTTATCACAAGCTGGATCCACCCCCCTATAGCGTTATCGTGGAAACAAGGAATCGTGACGAGTGTTTGATGTTCGAGTCGGGAGCAGTCGCTGTTCTGTGTAAGGCAGCATCCGCTCCCATATGTGTTCCTTTTGAGGCATCGGTAGCATAAGAGCAATAAAAGACCATGTATTCTTTTGAAGCATTTGTTGTGAAAATGGATAAACAGTTACTGATTCACACGAAAGATCTGTGTTGATGTAGTCCTCGTTTCAATGTTTATCAATCTTCGCATTTTCACTGCAGATTTTCTGTAATTTATATTCATGTGACTGAGCTTAAGTGTAAATCAAAAGGAAATGATGGATGGATGCTCTCTGTATAACATGTCACAACATTGTATTAAACTTCATAGTGATGTCATTTGAACACTACACCTTTCCCTCCGTCCATAGCGGCTGCAGAAAAAGATGCTATCAAAAATACATATACCAAAATGCTGGATGCTTACGGCATTCTGGGAGTTCTCCGTCTTAACCTGGGTGAGTTTACACTGCAACATTCTTCAGTGTAGCTCTCAGAGGTTTGCTCTGAGAACATATGTAAACAACACCAAACAGATTAAGTCCCTTATCTTTCTCACAATGTTTGGACCTCTACTCTGAAGGTCAACGTGTCAGCACAGTTGCAGATTACAGAAGAAGCTATGCTAGCCAGGGTTGATTAAGGATTTTTTTGTTGTTATTATTTTAATTTTTTTTTAATTCACAAAGTGTTATTGATTTTCTTCTTTTCTGGATGATCATGTAAGCCAGTGTGAATTTTAGAAAGACAGCCAAAAAGTGCATTTTGGAGCAGGTTTGCACAGTGTGTGCTGTAACCCATTCTGGTATTAGCTCAGTTAGCTAGCGCTAAGCTACTGGCCTGCTTGTTGGCCTAACGGAGTCAATTCACCCCACCTCCCCTGCAGGAGACTCCATGCTTCACAGCTTAGTTGTGGTGACAGGATGCAGTTCAGTGGGGAAGGTCCAGGACTCTGAAGTCTTCCGGGTCACAGCCACGGATTTTGTCTCTCTGAAGAACGACCCCTCAGACGAAGACAGGATCTCTGAAGTGCGTAAGGTCCTGAATTCCGGGAACTTCTATTTCGCCTGGTCGTCCACCGGCGTGAGCCTGGACCTTAGTCTGAACGCCCACCGTAGGATCAGGGAGGACACGTCAGACAATCGTTTCTTCTGGTTGGTTTTGTTCTCAGTTTCGGTTCTTCAGTCGTTTCATATGTATCAGCCATCACCTTCAGAGTAGTTTAAACCAAGCAAGTGCTCATGTGAAGTGAATTGAGTGACAGAAGGAATATCACATTCAAAATCCCTCATCCAGTGGGAATTCATTCATTTGTAGCCATATAATGGTGTATGACGATTCTGTTACTAATTCTTCAAAAGCTGACGATTTTCTGTGGTGTGTTGTACAGGAATCAGTCCCTGCACCTCCATTTGAAGCATTATGGGGTGAACTGTGATGATTGGCTACTGAGGCTCATGTGTGGTGGGGTGGAGATCCGAACTATCTATGCAGGTCACAAACAGGCCAAGGCTTGCGTCATATCACGACTCAGTTCCGAGAGAGCGGGCACGCGCTTCAACGTGCGCGGCGCCAACGATGACGGACAGGTGGCCAACTTTGTGGAGACCGAGCAGGTAAGTCTCTGTGGCTTACACACCTCCCCTTAGGAAAAGAAGTCTGGGTTGCGCTTTAAGAGGATTTCTGATGATTTTGACAAGTACACTACAATATAGAGATGTGTTGGTCAGAATGACTGTCAGTGATTGGTCAGAATGACAGTGACGGTAATCACAGTGATCTCAGTGGGCGGCTCTAAAATGCCACTGTTTGGTATACCTTAGTCTGGCTCTAATGAAAAGACGGTTGTTTGCGTTGCTTTGTTCTTGCTTTATTTTTTCTGGACCTGTTTGCTGTGGTTTTCTTACTTTGTGGCTTTTAACGTCTAAAGATAACATTGACGCGTCTGTCGCCGGCAGGTTATTTTCCTTGACGACAAAGTGTCGTCGTTCATTCAGATCCGCGGCTCTATACCTCTCTTCTGGGAGCAGCCAGGTATCCAGGTAAGAATACGCTCCGCCCTTTTAGAAAACAGCTTCATAACTGCACATGCTCAGTTGGATGACTGTTTGGCAGACATGCCTGTTGACTGTTTGGTTTCTAACATGAAAAGGGAAGTTATTACTAAGGAAAAATGGATCGATTCTTAGCCAGCTGATGACTATGCTAATATATTACTAACTATGTTAGTGCTCACCATTTCTGTTCATGTCATCAGAAAATATCTTTTCAAGGGATGGTTTTGCATCTGAATGAAAGCCGTCAGTCAGAGCTGAATGGACGGACTGAGAACCCACATCTGGTACTTGGACGGCTTTGTACTGTTCTCAGATCAGGTGGCAGCGTTGCTTTTCGTGAAAGCATTATGTACAGTGTCAATGGTTGGAGCTACTAGTATTTTGGCAAACAATAGTAGTCCTACTATCTCATGAAAAAGAATTCAAATGTCTCTCTGCCTTTCCTTTGACATTGTACAGAGACTACAGACAGACTGTATTAGAGACAAAATGGTGATGGATTCTGCTGCATTTATTGTACTTTGCTTTAACTTGGACTGAATAGGTTCTTGTTTTTTATGGGTTTTTTTTTTTTTTTTAAATCTGTGTATTGGGGGCGGGGCTTGCTTTGCATGGGCGCATTTGATTGGAAGTTGCTCTCGAACAAGATGCTCAGGTTTATGGCCATTATCAGCAAATTGCCTGTTATGTTAACATTTATAGTCCGGGATGCTGTCAGTGTTATTCTTGACCCAGTGACGTGTCTTGTAAAACAGCATTGTAAAAGGACAGCAGTATTCACGTTGTATCCGCAAAGCAGGAAGCATCTACGGTTTGTTTCTGTTTGGCTGACAGTAACCTGAGCTCACGGCCACGTTGTCATCGAGCTTGCATTAAGTATTTACAGCAGTGACGGGAGTGCGGCAAATGCGGGTGGGTTCTGGGTGGGTTCTGGCTTTGCTGCGGGCCCACTGCAGATAGAACCTGGCAAGAGCTTCCTCCCTGGATTGCAGAGGAGACGGTCCCGCACCCCGTGCCAAGGTTTGCCAGGACCAAGAACTGGTCTCCTGGCACCTGGAGTTCGTCTCCCTCTGACTCACTCCTGTTGAGCAGAGGAGGAGCAGAGCACCTAGATGAAAGAAGTGATGTGGAAAGTTCTGGGCTAAATCAGGATGAAATACTTTGAAAGCAATAATAGACCTCTCATTAATTCTCCTCATAAACAGAGTTGTTAATAGACATTGGCCTTTGGTAATTAATATGTAGTGATAACGCATTTCATTATAATAACGTATGATTTTTATAATGACACGTATTATTACCCAGCTAAAATAATTTCTGGTTGTAGAAGTAGAGGATGTTGTGATGTGCTGTCGGATATTAGCCTGTGTGCTGAAATATGTTTCAAGTTCTTAGATTTCTCTGAAGTCAGTGCCGATTAGAAAACAACTTTTGTATGGGAGTGTTTAAAATCTCCAGAAAGAGTATTTCATCTGTAGTAAACCACAGCATAGAGATTTGTCTTACTAACACGCTGTGAAGGGTCATGTCTGTTCTGTATTATCTGTGATCTTTGTAACTGTCAGGTGATGTAATCCTGCAGTGTCTCTTCCTGCACAGATATTCTCCAAAAAAAAATTTCCATACCGCTCTAGAGTCTTACTGACTGTGCAACATTCTTTTTTCCACTCCTTTTGTGATTTCCCTCCTGTGTTCAGGTATTCAGCAGGTCACATGACACATCTCTCTCTTTGTGTGCGTGTGTGTCTGTGTGTGTGCATGTGTGTGTGTGTGTCTCTCTATGAAAAGGTTGGCTCCCATCGCGTCAAGCTGTCCCGGGGATTCGAGGCGAACGCACCAGCCTTTGAGAGGTAATTAAAAACGTGCTATTCCCTGCTGACGTTCTCGCTGCTGTCCCGCTGATTTGGCTGGTTTCCAGCACAACAGAAAAAAAAAGGCCCCCCCAATATTTGGTGAAAGAAAAGCAGTGAAGTCCAGCATGTATTCTAGTGTGTTCTCACTCAGTGCCCTATCCATAATTAATCCCATCCAGCACAATGACTGTAACAGCATGTGTGCGCTTGCCCATTTTGCCCCGCGAACAAAGCCTAAGCCTCAACCACACACGGCTGACCTGTTCTTCGGAGCTCTGATGAATTCGTAACAACGCTGACTCATCTTCCCTTTAAGAGTCACATATAGGCACACTGGTCTTGGCCGTGGTCACATTTTAATGGACGTTACATGGCATTCCATAGGCAGAATTCCATACTGTAACCAAGGTCGCATAGAGGACATTTAGGCCCGCCCCTCACCGGTGCTGTTCAAGTGGAGCCTATAAAGAGTGAGAAATATTCTGAGTCTTTGATTTATGATAGGCTGGGAGGAGACTCGGTCTCGTTTCTGTTCAGACCAGCGCAGGAATGGACTTGTACACTCTGTTCTAACTGACTTCCTTTGGCTGCTGCTTCCTTCTTTTCCCCCTTATGCATGAAGACACAGAGAGAGAGAGAGAGAGGGAGAGAGAGGGAGAGAGAGTAAGATGGGTGGCGGTGAGTCTTTGTGTGAGTCAGTGCTGGACTCCTGCGTGTGCTGAGTCAGCTCTGATCTAGCACTTGTCTTGGTCACCACACCCACCCATCTTACACCCCCCCCCCCCCCGGTCTCATCCATTACTAAGCATTACTAGGCAACACATAATTACAGAGGTTGCCACGCAAATATTTTAAAACTGCGCTGTCAGAATGCTCTAATTTCGTCGTAAGCGTGGTTCCCCAGTTCCAGTCCTTGGAGGGATGAGAGTCTGCTGGTTTTTGTCTTTTTTTATCATTATATGCTGATTTCTGAGAAGCGGGTGTTTGCACTTTTCAGTCAGAGACCACAGTTTTTGGTAGCGATGAAAGCCAAAAAGGAACGGCAGGCCCCTCAGGACTGGATTTGCGGAACCCCGTTTTAAAGCGAGACGACTTTTCAACTACGTGAATGGATTACAGTCACTGATAACTCCGCTTGATTTTGGGCTGTTCAAGTTCGCCCGTCTTGCATCACGTTGGTCACTGCGCCTTTGTTGCGCCGCTAGCGATGTTGTGCCGCGCACGGTTTCCGTACACCGTTTCTCTCTCCAGCCCACACGCTGCGGCTGAATCTGAGGGGTCATGTATGCTGTGTGACCTGTGTGATTGAATCTCCCGCAGGCATTTTACCGCACTGAGAAGACTCTACGGCAAACAGGTGATCCTTAACCTGCTGGGAATGAAAGAGGGGGAGCACATGCTGAGTAAAGCCTTCCAGGTGATTCTTCCGTGACCACACCATCTCTTGTTAAGACCACTGTGGCAGCAGTGGCTTTGTTTACATTAATGTCTTTCCAAGCGCGGTAAAGAGACTGAGCAGGTGAGCGATTCATACGTGATCCCGAATGACATACGTGTGCTTGTTTGTCGTGTTTGTCCTCGTCAGAGTCACCTCAAAGCTTCCGAGCACGCCTCTGCCGTGAAGATGGTGAACTTTGACTACCATCAGATGGTGAAAGGGGGAAAGACAGAGAAACTACACAGTGTTCTGAAACCTCAGGTCAGCAGGTTCCTGGAGGAATGCGGCTTCTTTTACTACTCTGGAGAAACTGGAATCCAAAGGTGAGTTCTTACCGCCGAAACTTGGAAGATCTTGGTTCGGTGGGCCCAGTGGTCCTTATCGTCGGAGCATTACGTGCCTCTCCTCTCTCCATTCCCTCACTGGCTTCTCTTCGTGCGTTGACCTCCACTTGTCCCTCATCAAACAGGTGCCAGGCTGGAACCCTCCGTGTGAACTGTCTGGACTGTCTGGACAGGACGAACAGCGTGCAGGCCTTTTTTGCACTGGAGGTTGGTCCTGTTAGACCTCACATTAGCAGCTGTGCCAGAAATCTTTTTTTGTTTTGTTCCATTTCAAAAATGCTGAAAAATCAAATTATAATTTTATCTGAGTGTCTTTTTTTCCTCTTCTTCTTCTTCTTCTTCTTTTTTCTTTTTCCTCTTCTGTTGAATGTTTTTATTCCGTTGTTTTTGTTTTTCCTTCTTCCTCTTCTTCTCTCTTAGATGTTACCCAAACAGTTAGAAGACATGGGCCTGACTGAAAAGCCCCAACTGGTGGCGCGTTTCCAAGAAGTCTTTCGCACCATGTGGTCTGTTAACGGAGACTCCATCAGCAAGATCTATGCTGGCACCGGGGCTCTGGATGGCAAAGCGAAGGTACCCATGTCCTTCCGGTGAAAACTCTGGAACTTTAAGGTTGAGACCAAATGTCTCTTTTAATGTTATGATCAGCTAAAACTCTTTCTGGATGCGTCTCTTAACTCGCACGTGTGTATCTGTGTGTGTGTGTACTATATTCCTTTGCTTTCCTCTGGAAACTTCTGTACATGCTTGGTAAGTTGATAAGTCACTTTAATTGTTACTTGAATTGTTGTGTTGTCTTCACGACTTTTCCGCTCCCTTTTGTGTGCGTGTGTGTGTGTGTGTGTACGTGTGTGTACGTGTGTGTACGTGTGTGTGTGTGTTGCTCAGAGGAAAGAGAACTGTGTGAGGCAGAGAGAATGAAAGCTTGTGTCAGAGCTGTCAGTTTTAGTTAGGCCTGTTTTCACATCACTTCACAGTACTGGAGCGCCACAGAGAAACAGCCTGAGGTCACGTCACGCTACGTCCACGGCCTTCGTATCGCCGGGCGATCGTCGCAAACATGCAAACGTGAATGTGAACGCATACGCATACGCGGTCTCATGTCTCTGTCGTGTTCACTCCCACAGGCGGGAAAGCTCAAAGACGGAGCCCGGTCCGTCACCAGAACCATCCAGAACAACTTCTTCGACAGCTCCAAGCAGGAGGCCATAGACATACTGCGACTGGGAAGCACGCTCAACAGCGACCTGGCCGACAAAGCCCGAGCCCTTCTCACCACCAGCAGTCTCTACGGTGAGCGACAGGACAGGGCGTCTAGCGCAAACCAACACAGATTAGAAATGTTCTCCACTTTAGTGACCGTGTTGTGTTGGGGGAGGGGGGAAAAGCGATTCTCTTAATGTCAAGGTGACAACTCATTGGACAGAAATTGATGGTGTTCTACTTGAGTTTATCTGGTTATGAAATAATGTCTCTTTGTTTCGACCTTTTGGTTTTAACTGGGAGCTGGGCTGAGGGATTTTGAGATGTATCTGTGGAGGTGGACTGATCGCTACTCATGCCAGTGGGCTTTAAAAGGGGGGAATTTTCTCCTAATCTGCTGCGTTCAGCTGTGAGATTAGAGCTTTAACACTGTGCTAATGCTGTTATCTGGCTAACCGGCTAACCGCTCTGCCTCTCTTTCCCTCTCTTTCCTTCTTCTCCCCCACTACTGCTCTCAATATTAGTCTCTGAGCCCATTTTACAATCAGGTATAGTAAACACTGCCCTGTCATAAATGTAAATGGTGTTTTTATAGTCTCCTTTTTTAATAGCTTTCATCCAACAGTGTTTACGTTTTGTTTGGCGTTTGGTTTGTCCTTCACTTTTTTTCATGGTGTTTTGAGTTATGTGTGTGTTACTTCATTGTTCACGTACAGTTTTGCTCAGATGTACTCAGACCTTCAGTATACACCTCTTTGTTTACTGTCTGTAGTAAAGCAAAAATTACAAACAGATCCAGTTACTGGGAGAGGAATGTATAGTGGATTATTTTACAGGTTCTGGTGTATTTTTAAGTTATATATGGTTGAATAAGTAAATCTGGCAGCTAGTTGGCTGATTTATTCTCTCTCTCTCTCTCTCTCTCTCTCTCTCTCTCTGACCCTCTTTGAGTTTGACCCTGTTATTTTTATGGTTCTGTTCCCAGCATCTCCAAGAGTGTTGCTAGGAATGTGTCAGAACCATCACAGATACACTCGGCCCAAACAGATCAGGGTTTGTGTCGGCACATGGAACGTCAACGGAGGCAAACAATTCCGGAGCATTGCCTTCCGTAACCAGACACTCAACGACTGGCTGCTGGATGCTCCCAAACTGGCAGGTCACCCAGAATTCCAGGGTAAGTGGAGTTTAGAGAGGGATCGAGTCTCTCGTTCATTTGTCAAATCCTTGATAAGTATATAAGCACAGGAAAAATACGAAAAGATCTCAAGGACACATTCATCACATGCCTACAGTAAAAGATTCCATGAATATGAATTGTGGGGGGGGGGGGGGAGTTTGTTGTTTTTTGTTTTATTATTATTGTTATTATTTTTGTGCTTTTATTCTGTTTCTTAACATTTGACTATTGTTTACTGTGTTTCAACAGATAGCAAAGCCAATCCCGTTGACATCTTTGCCATTGGCTTTGAGGAAATGGTTGAACTGAATGCTGGGAACATTGTCAGTGCAAGGTGAGTTTGCCATCTGAAAAAAGAAAACTTTTCCAGGGCTTTTTGGGCTCCGAGATGTTTTTCAATAAGTAATGGCATTTTAGCTCTCAGCCATAACATCCTCAACAGGAAATAGTTTTCAGGTTGAAGGTAATCTGATCTATACAACAGAATACAGAGTACAGAGTGTTGTTGCTGTCAGCGTTGGCCCTGTCGGAGAAAACCCGTATCGTTTTTTTTTCCCCTCGCAGCACCACCAATCAGAAACTTTGGGCGGCCGAGCTGCAGAAGAACATTTCGAGGGATCACAAATACGTGCTGCTGGCCTCGGAGCAGCTGGTGGGCGTCTGCCTCTTCGTCTTCATTCGCCCCCAGCATGCCCCGTTCATCCGGTATGACCTTTCCCCGCCCGTGGCCCACGCGCTCGCTCTAACTCTCACTCCACTGGCTAAAACCCCGCTGTTTTCCACATACGTTTTCACTTCCTAACTGAAAGACCCGGTGGATGGACGGAGAGGGCGCGTTGATATGTGAGGTAACCGTAAAGCCGATTGTGATGGTGACGCCTCTCTGGTTTTCATGCGTGATACAGGGATGTAGCTGTGGATACGGTGAAGACCGGTATGGGCGGAGCTACGGGGAACAAAGGGGGCGTGGCCATCCGCATGCTCTTCCACACCTCCAGTATATGTTTCGTGTGCTCTCACTTTGCCGCCGGACAATCCCAAGTCAAGGAGAGGAACGACGATTACAACGAGATTTGCCGCAAACTCACCTTTCCCATGGTAAACAAATCTCCCACAGTTAGGGTTTAATCTCATCAGGAATTTTCAAATCATCGTACTTTACCTCCTCTTACCCTTCTAGCCCAAGATATTTTTTCACAGTTAACATGTTCCTTTCATAGTCAACAATATGTGCTGGGCTGCTTGATTCAAGTTAAACCTTTGGGATAAACGTTTCATTTTTGGTTGGTCCTGCAGGGGCGACTTCTCGGTTCTCACGATTACGTGTTTTGGTGCGGGGACTTTAACTATCGCATCAGCCTACCCAACGAAGAGGTGAAAGAGCTGATCAGGCAGCAGAACTGGGATGCTCTGATCGCCGGAGACCAGCTGGTGGAACAGAAGAACGCTGGCATGGTAATTACTATTTCAGCTCAAACCATAAATCAAGCATTCCTAACCTCCAACCCCCCCCCCCCATTTAAGGCTTGTGTTTAACTGGCTTCTTCTGCTCTGCTCCCCAGATTTTCAGGGGCTACATCGAGGGAAAGTTAGACTTTGCCCCCACCTACAAGTATGACCTTTTCTCTGAAGACTACGACACCAGTGAGAAATGCCGCACCCCCGCCTGGACCGACCGCGTCCTCTGGAAAAGGAGGAAATGGAACTTTGATAAAACAGGTATAGTTCTTCGTTTGATTTATTGTGCTTAACCAAGTATTCTGCTTATTAGACAAAACTAATTCAAGACTGAGTGATTTCGAAAGTCAAGGCCGTCCCATAGCAATTGTCCTGTTGGACAGTTTTGAGTTTTAACTCAAGTTATATGGCTGTGCGTGAAATCCTGCTCAGTAGAACATCCCTCCACAGATTTGACGTGTGTGTTTTATGTGTGTAACTGTATATTGTATGTGTGTGTGTGTGTGTGTGACAGCTGAGGAGATGAACATGGTAGGAGTTGCTGCGAATGATGAAGACCAGTACCCATGGAGCCCAGGGACTCTGAAATACTACGGTAGAGCGGAGCTGAAGACCTCTGATCACAGGTAAAGATCCAAATCTCTCTCAGGCTCTCACACTGACACAGCAGCGTCACTCTCTAAAAGTTTTTAAGTGGCATAACCCTTTGTCTCTGAGTTGTTAAGGGCACATAGATACTGACTGTAAGTTAGTAGGAGGCACATGGCAGAAAACGTTATTTCTTTTCTCACTTCCTTCATTTCACCCGTTAAGCAACGTTAAAATCAGTACACGAGGGAGGAACTATATTACCCAGGGTTTCGATGGTTTACATGCTGTGGTTCAGCTTCCTGTGGGTCCCCTGTACGTTCTGTGAGATCTCCTAGTTTTTTTTTCCTCTTTTTTTTTCTGTGTCCTGGTGAGATTTTAGGTTGATATGCTTTCTCTGAGATTTCTATGAGTGTTTTCAGGAAAATTAATTTATGGATAGAAGTCATTTTACACGTAAATAACAACATCGACAACAACAACAACAACAACAATAATAATAATAATAATCATAATAATAATAATCACAATAATAATGATAATAATAACATTATAGATTGGGTTGAACCGAAAAACAAATGCAAAAAGGTTTGTTACATAGAAGAATGACCTAAAAGAGATTTTCTTCAGTTTAGTAATTTACCATTGGACCATAAAACCTGCTTCAGCCAAACCAGGTGTGAAATCTCACATCTCTATTCTCTGTGTCTTTGTCTAGGCCGGTGGTGGCGGTTATAGATGTGGATATACTAGAGGTGGATCCGGAGGCGCGCCATCAGGTCTATAAGGAGGTGATTGCCCATCAGGGACCTCCTGACGGCACCATCCTGGTCTCCCTCTGCTCCTCTGGCCCCGACGACTACTTCGATGACGCTTTGATTGACGAGTTACTTGACAAGTTTGCTGCTTTTGGTGAAGTCATTCTTATAAGGTTAGTGTTCGTCTGCTAAACCGATATCTTACCTATATTTTAACTTATCTGTCTGTTCTCCAAGAGCTATTTAATTTGTCTTAACTGTTCGGACGTTTCTGGTCCAAAAACTTGAATAAATATGAATAACTGTGAATGAACTCAGACATTCACCGCAGAGACGACGCTGATGCGTGGAATGTTTGACCCTCTTGTCATGCGTTCTTGTTGGGCAGGTTTGTGGAGGAGAAGATGTGGGTGACCTTTCTAGAGGGCTACTCTGCTTTGGCTGCATTGTCACTGAGTGCTTCCACTGTAAGTTAACTAAAAAAAAATACAAAAACAACCTTTATTTTTATTTTTCGCCAATGTCGGGTCACACTCATATTTTAAATGACCAGTAGTTACTGATATAATTGTTCTTATGCCTGAACCTCTGGGATATGACCGCTTCTGCCTTTTCCCAGACTTCACTGCATGTAAGGGTGTGTTAACGGATCGTCTCGTGTGTGTGTGTGTGTGTATGAAGGTGTTGGGGAAAACCATAGACATCCGTTTGAAGAGTCCCGGCTGGATTAAGAGTCTGGAGGAGGAGATGAGCGTGGAGAGGATCTGCGGCAGCATCCCGACCTCCGCCAGCTCCACGCTGCTGGCCGAGGACTCGGACATGGGCGACGAGTACGACATGGAGGGTAGGACGTCACAAAACCGTCACCGCGGAAATTTCCTATTTACCTCCGTTTTAGTTTAATGGACGGCTCTGATGTATGAGAAGGCGTAGAAATGTGTCTGTGGTTTGTCGGGCGCATGCTAACGGTGTGATGCGATGCGTGGTGTATGTCTGGCAAATCAATGTGTTGGTGGTGGGACCAGATCAGATTCCTTTAAATGTGGTGACAGGAGAGATCGACGAAGAGGTGGAGGACATTCTGCCTCAGCACCTGCAGCCCGGAGCCGGGATGGGCGGAGGCGTGTCCCCCGCAGCCTCCCCCCGCGGCAGCCCCTGCCCCTCCCCCACCCACGGAGAACCCGCGCCTCCGAGCCGACCCAGCAGGGCACCTGCACGCGTCCCTGGACCCCCGCAAGGTAAAACCAGCCCGGGCAGCTTGATTTCATTTCATCTCATCAGTTATGTGATTTTTGTGGGGTTTTTTGTGGGGTTTTTTGTGTGTTTTGTTTTTTGGGGATTTTTTGTTTTGTTTTTTGTTTTGTATTTTCTTATTGTGCACTGATTTGTTCTGTGCTTTTGATTTTGTTGCTTTTGACATGAAAGGAACCTTTAGTCCATCGCCATGTAGGAGGGAATTTGCAGGTAAAAAAAAATAAAGAAAGAGTGTGGAGAAACATGGCTGATCCTACAGCTTCTTGCAATGGCGCCAGTGTTTTGAATGGTTTTTTTTGTTTTGTTTTGTTTGGTTTTGTTTTTTCTTGCTTCATGCCGTTCTGTGTGCTGAGCCGTTGTCCTTGCTTTGCAGTTTCGAGGATAGTGGCTTTCAGAGTTTGTTCCCCCCTCAGGACCAGGGGTCAAATGAGCATCTGAAGCCTTTAAATCGCTCTCGTTCAGATGCTGATTTGACCTCGGTCAGTTTTGCAGTGGCGCTTTGCTGTGCGGAAAGACCTCGCTTTGCCGCTTTGAAGATCGTCAGTTGTCAGAGCGTGTTTTCTCCACCCTAGGCTCTCCCGCGGACGGACAGGCGGTCGGCGCCCCCTTGTCTCAGGGACTGGAGCCTAAACGACCCCCGCCTCCGCGACCCAGCGCCCCTCCAGCCCGACCGGCCCCCCCTCAGCGTCCTCCACCACCCTCAGGTACCGTAATCTGGTTCTTTAGTCATTTCTACGCTGTTAGAGTCACTGCAGATTCTGTATCGGTGTGGCCCTTAAATTTGGAGATATCATAGGTGTGCATTAATATTGAATTATCCTATTCATATGATAAAGGGGTCAAATTCGTCATTCTTAAGTTGTTTTAAGACTATGTTAATGAGGAAGCTATAGTGTTTGGATGGTACTCTGGTATATGTTGTATAAAATTAATCAAAAAACAAGCAAATAGGTCGTTCTTATGGTACTAAACTGTTTCACAGACTATTGTAGACTAACAGTTGTAGACTTCATCAGCTACAAACGAACTGGACACCTGTTTTTTTTGTCTTTTTTTTTTTTTGTCATCAAACTATTTATCTATCTACTGTCCTTAAAGGAGGAGCGAGCCCTGCCCCTGCTAGGAAAGATTCAGGAGGTACCACAGTGTGTGTGGATTATCTCCCTGCTAGGAAAGATTCAGGAGGTACCCCTGTGTATATGGATTATGCCCCTGCTAGGAAAGATTCAGGAGGTACCACAGTGTGTGTGTGTGTGTGTGTGTGTGTGTGTGTGTGTGTGGATTGTGCGGTGTGTTGTGACTCTGCAGTGTGTACGCTCATAGGCCAGTCTTCACTGGTTAATTAGCTGTAGTCTGTAGTTGGAGGCAGATTCCATGCCATTGTAAAGCAGTTGGTTAATTGTGAAGTCTCTGTTAGTACATGTTGTGGTATTTTGTGTTCAGATGGTTGTAATTTTTTTTTGGTCTTATTTTGCCTAGTGGGTCAGTTTACGCAATACTAAGATGCAGGTGTTGGTGGTTATTTTTGTCAGTCACTCAACGCTTGTGGTTTTTGTTCTTACTTTGTTCCTCTTTTTTTAAAAAACGTACTTACTTTCACGTGAAGGCTACGAAGAGCCTCCTGTGCTAAGCTTTGATATGAACGAAATGGAAGGTATTTACACACACATACAAAAAGTTATGAACGATTTATTAGATGGACAGTCCCCCACCCCGCCCCTCTCACTTCTATTTATTGTATTTATTCATTGGTGTTCACATTTTATCAATTAAGACTTCATGTCGCACCAAAGAGTATTTGTTCTGTGCACGCAGTATAATCAGTCTGTTCTGAATCGTTGACGGCAGACATGGAGTCTTAATGGTGGTTGTCATTCCTTGGGTGTAGCACAATGTGAATGCGTAGACAAAGATGCGTGAGGTGTGGTCGTAGATTAGTTACGTCAGTTGTGTCGTATATCAGTGGAACCTCGTTCTAGGTCATTTCTCACCAGGTATGCATAGGCCCAAACCTTTTTATAGGCACTGGCATGACCAGAATCTCCTGTTATCTAATTTTAAACCTGTAAGATGAATGGAATACAATGAAACTGTGTATATTGATGGCTGACTTCCTCATTTTCATGCTGCAAAAGGACAAAAAAGCCCCGCGTTAGCCAGACCAGACACAGCTGGTAAGTAACCAGAGAGCCCCTGTTTCATACACTCTGGGCTGTTTGCTCGCTGAATCGTTATATTGGCGCTGCACCAATGGGGAAGTCTTCAGGCTCTTTTAGTTGTGTAATCGTGGATTAACTTTTCAACACGTTTAAAGTGAAGCTCAATTTGAAAGATATTGGCCAGTGTTTACACCTGCCGTGCATCCACTCTGGGCCCCTTGGCTTCTCCGTTTGAGGCATACGTCTGTGAAGTGATGTGGGAAAGGTTTGCTGTGCTCTCAGTCAGGCTAATGCATCGAGTGGCCAGCCGTGATTTTGAATGTGCTGTTGAACAGGTAGTTCACACTGGATGCTTTGGTCTACCCTTGAAACTCCTGCAGAGGGGAAACAATTGACAGATTCGTAGGACCCTCACAGAGTGCCACAGATGGAGGGCATTGAGAATGGACCTCACATGTTTTTGCCCCCCCCCCCCATTCTGTAAAAGTCTTAATTAATATACTAGTGGGTGGTGGGGGGGGGGGGTCTCCTAGACCTGGGCTTGGGGTTACACTGGGATGGATGCAAGTAGTAAGTCATGGTCTGCTGCTGCAATAATAGAAAACAAAAAAAATAGATATGAGAATTTGTTCAGCAGTCACAAACTGCAACAGAGCAAACTACCTTCGGACTGTGGAACATGTAGATCTTTTTCCACCGATTGTTTACCGAATGTTTCATTTTAGCCCCTTCGAGTCTCACCAAACAAAGACCAACAAATTGAGATGAACTCAGACAATGCATTGTTGTGGGCGGCGTGTTTTCGGTGGTTGGCTCTTGTTTGAGAGCGCTTTCTGTCATTGTTTGCAGGAGGCTTTAGTTTTCTGAAGATTCTAAAGCTAAATGGTACCTATAGAACGTTGGGGTTTTTTTTTGGTGAGAGTGGAAGCGTCTTTTTGCTTCAGGACGCTGGCTGATAATGTCTGTCCATTTTTAACTCTGAGATTGTGTGTGTGTGTGTGTGTATTTCAGGACGAGGGCAGGCCACCGGAGGGCCCCAGAGGCCGGTGAGTTAACCCTACAGTCATATACAGATCGTCTGCCAGCAGTTGTATTCTCTAAGACGGTTCTCAATCCTGCTCCTGGGGGACCCCTGCTCTGCATATCTTCTCTCTATCCTTGCTCCAAACACACCTGATTAGTGTGATAAACATGCTCTTGATTAAATCACCCAGGTGCAGGATTGAGAACCACTGCTCTAAGGGTTATCTTCCTCGTCTGTCTGTTTGCTGACTAATTTTATTTGTTTGTTTGTGTATTTGTTTTATTTCAGAATCTTCCACAAAGGGCAGGGGTCATCAGTGTTCCCCCACAAGGCAGACCCCCTCCCCCTTCTCACCCCGGAGCTCCGAGACCCATCCCAGAGGTCCACCCTGGAGCCCCGCGACCTGCCCCTGACACTCACCCAGGGGCCCCGAGACCCATTCCCGAGCCTCAGAGCAAACCGGCCGAACTGCCTCTCGGTGCGTACCTCCTACACCGCGCTGACACCCAAATATATCGGTTGTAATGCTCCCAGAAGGTTTTTAGGGCCTTGGATTGTGTCTTTTGTATAGTTGGTCACTCCTCATTTTTCCCAGTCACGATTAACAAACCAATGTCTTTCCCTCACACGCAGGTCCACCTCCTACACTGCCAGGTCCTCCAAGGGGACAGCTCCCGGCCCCCATGCAGCCGCAGGCAGCCTCACCCGTGCAGCCGCAGGCGGCGTCTCCGTTACCGCCCCCGATGCAGCCCCAGCAGTTACCCCCGCCCATGCAGCCGCAGTTGGCTACCCCACTACAGCCTCAGCCTGCAGCAGGATCCCCGGCAGCGGCCGCCCCCCCCGTGCCCATTCCAGGCCTGGCCTCTCCAAAACCCCCTCCCCGCAGCCGTTCCTCACACGCCCTGCCTCCTGAGTCAGCCCCTGCCTCTAAGGTGAGTCATGACCCCCCCAGACCCCCACCCCCAACTTTCTCGCTCTTATTTCGCTTAAACCTCACGTTCTCCTCACGTACTGAAAGCCAAACCTAAGAAATGGCCACCTCTGGTGGGGTGTAGCGGGAAGTGCTTGTAGCGCAACCCCAGTAAAGGAAGCAGAACAGTAACCAGAAGGTCATGGGTTCGAATCCCCGGCTGTAGCAGTGAGGCACTTGGCCCTGTGGCGGCTGACCTTTGATATAGAAAATATTCACTCTAAGTTGCTCTGGATAAGAACGTGGGTGAAATGGTGAAAAGACCCACCTTTAGCCTGCTCTAGCAGAATCTGCCCTGTTACCTCAGAATGCAAACGCCAGCACCAGCAGAATGGCCTAGATGTACCTTTTTAGTTGTGCACTGTGAATCTGAGGTGAAACAGGTCTGAAAATTAGTTGGTTTAGTGACTCTTTTCACCCCCCCCCCCCCCCCCCCCCCCGGTCCCCCTTTCTATTCTCACAGTCTTAATGTTTCTCTCTCTCTTTCTGCCGTCTTCCACTTTTCTCTTTCACAAGCAGGAGCAAACCTCAGGGTAACAGGTATTTAAGTCTAATTCAGTAGAATCAGTGTCCCTCCACAGTATAGTAATTCTCTGTCACACATAATGTATGCTTTATTCATACATTTGCGGAACCTCCATGTTTGTTTCTTTTTCGTTTTCTCCTTTTCTACATCTTTAGGTTTTTTCTTTTGGTTGAAAGTTCCCATTAAGCGTGTAGGATGGTTATGATTTCATGTGCATTGTTATTTGGTCACATTTTACTTGAAACGTCTGACACAAAATGTTTGAATGCATTGCCCAAAAAGCCGTTGGGCAATGGTGGCAGTTTCACTAATAGAAGTTTCCAGAAACACTGGCTTTGTTACACCAGTGTCATGCCCTGTTGTAGTAATAATTTGACAGGATGCTTCAAAGAATAATTACCTCTGCCATCAAAACAGTGACATCATTACTGCTTACTGCAGTTTTGACTGCAGTGGTCCAAAACACCATGAGTTTCATGTAAAATGTCTTCCAACTATCATTTATTGTTTTTCATGAACATGTTCAGTGTCTTCAACTGTTTATGTACATTTCTGTGAAGGAAAATGACATTTGAACAGATTTGTCAAAGCACATGCGACACGTGCATTGTAAGCAATGGCTTCATTTCACTTCATAGGACTAAGAACTCCATTGAAGACTATGTTGGTCTAATTCATTAGTTCACTGTAAACAGCTGCTTTACCCAACATTTCTCCATGCCTTTAATGGCATTTAAAAGGTTAATCATGTTCTCAGACTGCCCAATTTATTGAATCCTGTTTCCTTTATTTTTTTCATTACCAAAAAGAATGTGTTCTTCATTTCTAAATGTTCACCTTTCATCTCACTGAATCGTTTTGATTTGTTATTTTTATTTTTATCTCTCTAACGCAGACCAATGGGATGAACGGGATCCAAAGAGAAGCACAATGGAAACCCAACCCCTTTGACCCCCTCACATCCGACGTGTTCTCCTCCGCCTCCTGGCTCAGCACCCACTCCCTCACAAGGAGCGCCTCCCTTCACACCTCCCCGTCCCCCTCGCCCGTGCCCGGCTCCCTGCACTCAGTTCCTCTCTCCTCCCAGCCGGCCCCTCCCTCCAGCGTTCAGGCCCTGCTTCCTCCCCCGGTGTCCTCCCGGAGTAGGTCACAGGAGACCCTGCGTGTTTCCCCCAACCCTTTCCTCAGCGACACGTGCCCCGGCAGCACCAACCCTTTCACCGGCGGTCTGGCCCAGTCCCAACGCCGATCCCTCACCCCCGACTTCTACACCCAGCAGCAGGCCCACGGGCCCGCGCACGGCCTCGGCAGAACCGCGTCTCTGATGGACAGGCGCTCCACCCTCCCCGCAACCCTCTCCCCGCTGCCTCCGCCGGCCCCCGCCCCGGCAAAACGGACCCAAAACTGGGTCACGTTCGAGGATGATTTAGACTTGTCCCTGTCAGGAAAAGCTCCGGCGGCTGCCGGGACCGCGTCCCTACCCAGGCCGGCCGGCAAGTCCTTCACCCTTCCCCAGAGCCGGTTCCCCGGCTCGGGGTTTGATTCCGACTGGGCCGCTCCCACGACTTCCACATTCCCCATGATCCCACCGCCTGTCTCAGGCAGGACTAATCCCAATAATCCACAGATTCCAAACAGAACCAGCGAATTCACGGAAAGATAACACAAAAATCAAATGTTTTGGGGGGGGGGGGGTATCACGAGTATCAGGTTTAAGCCCTAAAAAGAAAATATATAAGTCTTTCACCCCTGTCCAAAAAAACAAAAAGATTAGAATATTTTAGAGTTCTGTTCTAAAGATGGAAATCAACACAACAGTATGTGAACACATACGATTCTTGTGTTGTTTACATTTTAGCAGAAAACTTGTGCCTGTATATATGCATAAATATTTCGAAACGCACAAAGGTGTGTTAGGAGGAAAAAAAAGAAACAATATTGTGCAATATTTGACTGCTCTGTGGTTCTATGTAATTCTTCACGTATACAGTATCTCCACTTTTACATGCATATTCAGTAAACAAACCAGGCGACACACCTAGCTGACTGCAAGAAATGCAGCGTTTCTCTAAGGAAAATAAATAAATCTTAAATGAATAAATAACAGCTGTTTTTGCACATTTTAAATTATTGCTGACCTGCAAAAGGAAACTGCCATCTCTGTTCTGTTCTGTCATGCACTGGTGTACCTGTTAAAGAAATGGAAAAAATCCTTTTGACATGCAGAGATTTTTAAAACACGAAAAGATTATTGTTCCGTCATATTTCCTCCATCACATGGCTTAATTAGCCCCACAAGCTTCATTCAAAAAAAGATATATATACACACACACACACACACACACACACACATATATATTTTTGCTACCACTCTCTTACCATGAATGTAAATTTCATTCCTCATTGCCTCTCATCTTTTTCTTCTTTTGTTTTTTCCTGACCAAACAGCATGGCATTAACTATGTTTGAATAACTTACAGAATTCGCTATTCTCTGAGTGTTACTCTGCAGTGGAGATCTGCAAGTTCGTTGGCCATTTACCGTGTTTCTTGCTCTCTATCTCTCTCTCTCTCTCCCTTCCACCCATGTCTCCTTGTAAATGCCTGCCTATCTAACTTGCTTAGTTGTACAAGTTGTGGAAATATATATCTTTGCATATATACATAGTAGTTATGTAACGTTTTTCTCCAAGTGTGAAAAATGTAAACAAGTTTAATTGTATACATATTTATTCATGTGTATATATATATATGTGTGTGTGTGTGTGTGTGTGTGGTATGTGTGTGTGTATGTATATGTGTGTATATATATATACACATACAAACACACACACACACACATACATACATACATATGTTTGTTTGTGTGTCATATCTGAGACGCACTGAAAAGCTTTTTGTCCTTTAGGCTTTCAAGTTCACATTGAAGCCAAAGTTTGAAGTTTTCAGGATTGTGGGGAGAGATACATATCTGTTTTGTTTGGCGTGAGTGACCTACCTGCCTCCCTCTCGTCAGCAGTGTATGTGACCCCTGTGCTTTTTGGTTTATCCCGGTTTTAAAGGTCCGAGCCGAAGCGTCCTGTGCTTTAAGGAATGTGGTGTACTCGTGTCCGTGAGGTCTGGTAATAGTCTCGGATGTCTGGGAGACACTAATCTTTACTGAGGCTACAACAGTCAGGGCTTTGCTTTTTTTCAGGGCTGTTTAGATTTTTATCACAGAGATGGTTGTCATTTTAACACAAGGTTTTTTGGGTTTTTTTTCCCCCTGATAAATCCGTTTATTACATAAAGGAACACTGTGTTGTGTTTTGGGGGTGCTGTGTGGTTAATGTGTTGTAACTGCGCAAGTATGGTTGTGTTTACATCACTGTTTGAGAATTTAATTGTTTTGTTTTTGTTTTTTCTTTTTCTTTTTTTTTTTAATCCGTCAGAGCTGACCTTTACGAGCAATTTGCTGGCACTGAAACCAGTCACTTATCTGCTCCATCCATCAAAAGTGTTTAAAAAGAAAAAAAAATAGTTTTTCTTCAGGGCCTTGTGTGGCTGGGAAATTTGCATGTACAGCCTTGTTACAAATAATTATCTGCTTCACAAGTCACTGTCTTACCTTGGGCTCTGGGCTCATTTTCCGCTATGCACTGGCATGAACCCAGATAGATTAAAAAAAACAACAACAACAACAACATGACACATCCCTAGAT
The DNA here is from genome assembly GCF_902362185.1 of Chanos chanos. Lineage (NCBI taxonomy): Eukaryota > Metazoa > Chordata > Actinopteri > Gonorynchiformes > Chanidae > Chanos > Chanos chanos. The sequence continues at coordinate 11,191,718 of NC_044509.1, forward strand.
CATCACTCCTCTTACTGTTCTGACTACTGTGCGTTCCTTACTGTATTAATGCATTCATACCAACAGGTGTTTCTACCATCATTTTTCTTCTGTTATTATTCGGAGACGCTTTATGACTTGAGTCTTTGTTCCATCTCACTACAGTATGAAATATGATAGATGTACCTGCCAGATTATGCTACAAAGTGAGGTCGTGGTTTGTTTGGGGGTTTTTTTGTTGTTGTTGTTTTGTTTTTTGGTTTTTTTTTTTCCTTGGGAGGTGGTGTGATGTCTTTTGTATTATCTGCTTTTGGCCTCTCCAGGTTTATGTGTAAAATGAAATATCAGGCTATGATGTCAGTTGGGTTTGTTTGACGTAAGTAAAATAATGTGTGACTTCTGTGATTTTAAGGAGTCGTAAAAAAAAAAAAATATTGTCAGCTTTTGTTTCTCTGCACTAAAAAAAAGGAACAGATTGTTCTAAATCAGTCATTTAGTCTGGGCCTTGAAGCGTAAGCAGGGTCTTGAAACGCGAGCCAGCAAAATACCAAGATAACGTGTTGTGCACTTTTTAACGACCTGTCAGAGATACCTACAGTTGCCATTGCGCTACGAAGCAGCAGCAGATTCAGACGTCTTCAGAATTGTGGCGGGGCTGTTTTCAGATTACCCGAGATTATATAACCACTAATTAGCATTAAATGTGCTGTTCAGGTGTATTCAGTATAAATGGGAAAACGTTCAATTTCAAACTGTAGCAAGTGCTTTAAGTCTTGTATGTTTAAGAGGCAAGGTTTTATAGGAAGCCGCTGGGTTCCTTTTGTGAGGTTGACGTTCCTTTCTTAGCCTTAGGTGAATTAGTCAAAAGAATCTTGTATTGTTGACCATATTATGTATGTATTACATGAACACGAAACTAAAAATGAAAAATTAGTATCCACTTCGTGATTAAAGTGCATATCAAAGTGCACATTGATGTATGACGCAATTGGTGTTGTCTGTATGCAATAATAAATGTACATCAACATGTAACTTTGTGTATATTCTTTTTTTTCCCCTGCCCTCTCCCGTTTAGGATGACTCCACACAGTATAGAAATTATACAAATGAACATTGTATTCGCATTTTGTGGTCTATTATATGCTATATATTACGGTACAAGGATTTTAGCATGACGTAGGGGTTCTACCGGAAGTCATAAGACAGGCCGCTGGATGTGAACAGCAGGTTGAACTACGTACAGTGAGGAGAAAGCAGAAGGGTAAAGTTTATCAGTTTAATCGACATTAGATAAAGCGTTGCAATAATTGAACTGCCAGTTATGATGCCATAGACTGAGTTTTATCAGCTGAAATTTCAAACCATTTTATTTGTTCTAAAATTGTTGCTGGTTAGCTACCAGAAAGTTCTGCAGCTAGAGACACCTGTGTTTTACTTCGGTTCCATGGCAACGCAAGCTAACGCGTAGCGCTAAAAAGAATGATTCAGCTTTACAGTTGAATCAACATTTCAGGGGCAGTATTTCATTTTTTATAAAATCACGTAGAAAGCGAATACAAGTCGTGACTGTGTTCTGAACAGATATTTGTCTCTTTTGACCAGATAAAGCGTGAGGCAGCGATGGTCCAGCTTCACGTTAAACGCGGTGATGAGAGTCAGTTCCTTTTCAACACCACTGTTGATGTATCGCTGGAGACACTGATTAAAGAAGTCACAGCTCTCTATAACGGGAAGCTGAAAGTAGAGCGGATATGTTCAGGTGAGCTAGCAGGAACCTTGTTTTGTCCTGGAAACTGTAGTTGCCAGTAACTGCAGAAGCTGCTTACAATACAATGCAGTAATCTGGCGTCTGCGCTATCAGACTACAAATGTTACTGAGTAAACATCATAGGAACAGAGTTACACAGGCGGAAGTCTGATACTGGAACTTCCCTAACAATTTCGGTTTTTTCCAATGGAATTCCAGGCATTCAGGGAAAGCCACTGAGTTTTACCAGGACTCCTCTAGCATTTTAAATCAATGTCAGTCTTGGAAATATACTTATGCCTACTACTACTACAAATACCATGTAGCGTACTAACACTCTACATTGGAATAGGCGACGACCGCTTTGTTGTATGTGTCTAAACTGTGTAGTTTAATTTCAGTCTGATGTATGTGCTTCCACAGAAATACCCGAGCTTGCGGATCACGGGATAACGCTTCCTCCGAACATGCAAGGGCTCACAGACGATCAGGTCACCGATCTGAAACTCAGGGATGAGTGGGAAGACAAGTGTGTCCCCGGCGGTGGTGCAGTCTTCAATAAGGATGACACTGGACGCAGAAATGGACACGGTAAGCACAGATCAGTCAGCCTGTGAAGATGGGAAATAAAGAATGTTGATTTAATCACAAAGATTGTCTTTATTTTCCCTGTATTTACACTTATTATTTATCACACAATGTTATGCCTCACTCCCTTCCCAAGGATGTAATAATTAACATGTTTTTACATGGGGGTTTTGGGGGTTTTTTTTGGTCTTTTTATAGTAATCACATCATTTTCATCCTGTTGATAAATTATAAATTGTTAACTATGAAAACACAGAAAAACAGATTGCTCACTGAACACTTATTGACTTCACTGAGGTTATTGACAGTGAGGTTATTAGGAGGTTATTGTCATGCTTTATTATATGTTTGTTGAGGACTTTGTCAGACATGAGAAGATTGAACGTTTTAAGTATATAAACCTTTTTTGTCATTCAGCCCCAAATCAGAGAATGAAGGATGTTTTAATGAAAACTGTGGAAGAGGCCAAAGCTTTGATTTCAAAAGTAAGTAATATGTGAGTGACTTTAATTTTTCGTACAGTTATTAACTGGCCTGCTTGCAGGTTTAAGTTGTTTTTAGACAACCTGTTTTCTGTTCCTTTCAGAAACAAGTTCAAGCAAATGTTTGCGTTACCATGGAAATGGTGAAAGAGGCTTTGGACCAGCTCAGAGGTGCAGTCATGATTGTTTACCCAATGGGTCTACCTCCGCACGATCCGATCCAGATGGAATTTGAGAATAAAGAGGATCTAACTGGAACACAGGTAGCTGATGCCTTTTCATCCGTCTTTGCCTCAGCCTTTTATCCTTCATTAAATGATCTAACCGGGTTTGCGGAGTTGATGTAAACGCCGCGATGTCCCTCTGCCCAGGCGTCTTTGCAGGTGATACCGGAGGAAGAGGCTCAGTTATGGTGGGCAAGTAAAGAGATGCAGCGTGGGAAAAAATTGCAAGACTATGTGGGGAAAAACGAGAAAACGAAGATTGTGGTCAAATTACAAAAGGTTTGTTGGGGGGGGGGGGGGGGTAATCTGTATCTCTATTCTTTTCTTCGGACGTTCAGGCGAAACACTAGATTACCTCGTCCGCCCAACGACTGCCGATTCATCTCACCTTGTCCAGTTGGCTGGATTTTTGCACGATTTAAAGAAAAGAGAGGGATCTGATTGTCACACCAAATTAATGAAAGTGTTTCACTGTATTTTCTATATTTTCGGGGTAACAGTAAGGTTTGCTTTCAAGGTTTCCTCAGTTTTAATAAGTTACGGTCAAATGGTTATCAAGTGTTGCTTTGTCTTTCAGAGGGGTCAGGGTGCACCGGCACGAGAGCCAGTGGTTAGTGAGGAGGAGCAGAAACAGATGATGTTACACTATTACAGACGACAGGAGGAACTCAAGGTGAGGCAGTCCCCAAATTCAGTCTTCTCTCAGCCGTAACTCAGCTTCTTACATCACGCATCTATTTGATGACCTCTTTATTAAATATCGAATTTCAACATTGTTCCCTCAGCATGCTTCGGTGTCACCGAATGTTTTGTGTTTTTTGTCGTTTTTCTGTCGTTTACAGAAACTGGACGAAACTGATGACGACGCCTACCTAAACTCCGAGTGGTCGGATCGGCAGGCGCTGAAAAGACAGTTTCAAGGGCTGGCAGATATCAAATGGAGACCCAAATAGATGGTCAGAGATTACTCTTCTGGACTCAACACGACAGTGCTATTGTTCTTTTCTCTGTGTGGATATCAACGCCTTAAAGACTGGCACACAATGAGGCATTCTTCAACAGAGAGTCTGTTTGTTCTCTCTCCACTCTGTTTCATTGTACAGAGCCACAAAAAGATTATAATATATCTAAGCTGGCTTTTTTATTTTTGTTTCTGGTACAATTTGACTACATTAACTGTGCTCTAGTGTTTCTTAATTAAAAGAGAGTTGACTTGATTGCCTAAAGAGCTGATCTTTGAATGCAAATCTTTTATGTCCTTGAACTGTCATTAATAAACTTGGGGGGGGTTCTCGTCTCTGGAGAAACTTTTCCACTTGTGGTGAACTGGAAGAAGGATGCAACACCTTTCCTCTCTTTGTCCATTGGACTGGCTTTAACTCCATTGAAATGTGATGCTGTTTATAGACAGGATGTTACAACACAACTTTAAGAGCCCATAGTGGAAATGACATTGGGTTGACTCAGAGAGAAAGGGATTAATGATTAAAAAATACAGCACATTCAGCCCCCACCCCCGCAAGGCCAAAGCGTAACTTCCGCATGAACTGTGAGGACCAGACAAAATGCATCGCACCAGAATTCACGTGTGGTGAAAAAGAATGCACGTGTCTCTTATAAAAACAGACTTAAACAGACAACAAGACATAAAAGGCATGAGAAGTAACTGATATGTGAATGTGTGTTTAATTTTCACACTAGGGGCTGGATGGCTAAGCCTTCCCTCCACTTAACTTTCATTCTCAATGGATTCACTCAAACAGTAATTTCATGTTGCACCATGTATCTAACATTGTGTTGCCTGTTAGGGTTCAAAATATAAAAATATATATAATAAAATATGAACATATAACTTTAAACACCACAGCACTGAAAAGCTGTATGACAGTTTTGGCCAAGTGGCAGTTTTACATTATAAATATTGAATGCTTGTGTAATTTGTCTCTAAGTGATCGCATTTTATCTGAGGGGAATAATGGGTCGTTAGAACTGGTTACATCAGTGTGTCCAAAGCTCCGCCCACTTAGACGACAGGACAAATGAAACGCGGCCTTTAGTCTACGTTTCGGCATCCCTCTGAGCTTCGTTTAAATTGTGTCGCAAAGTTAGCACGGAGTTCCATTGAGGTAGGCGTTCATCCAGATTTCCTGGATGACTAAATCTCGTCGCTCTATCCTCTCCATCAGCTCCGCAGCCTCTGTGGTGTAAGTCAATTCCTCCCAATGATGCACTTTTCTGGCTACCTCTGACAACAAGGAACTGTCCATCACCGTATCTGAGCCCTCATCCTCACTGTCGTCGTCATCATCGTCGTCATCGTTTTCATCGTTTTCATCGTTTTCGTTGTTTGATTTGTTTCTCCTGATGGTCCTCCTACTGGTTCGCTTTCTTTCATTGAGACCCCTGCTGCAGGATAGTTTCACGGAGACAGCTAGCAGGGTTAGCATCAAACCCATACACACACTGGAGACGAAGAGTAGAGCCGTCATCTCTAGGTTTTCTGAGAAAGGTCAGCGAACAGAAACAGCATCATCTGATTAGACTGTGTAACTCCCCGACAGGAACCCGCTGCACTATTTTCAGCTCTAGCGTATTTAACAGAGAAATATTTATTTTTAGGCGACCAGAGTAAATCCCTAGAGCAGGGGCGTCAAAGTCCAGTCCTGGAGGGCCGGGGTCCTGCTGATTTTTGTTTTCACCTCTTAGTTACCTGTCGATTTTCACCTTGAAAACAGGTGTGGACACTCTTCAGCCTATCAGAGATTCTATTTAGTCGGTCTAAAAGAAAAACAGCAGGACCACGGCCCTCCGGGACTGGATTTTGACACCTGTGCCCTAGAGTATCGATTCCTGGGTTTACCTTTGATGTAGCCGTATGTCATCAGATAGTTGCTCACGACGACTGCATTCTTTTCTGGCGATCTGGCACTTATGGGATGGGCAGGAAGCTCTTCTGCACGAATTTAAAGAGAAATGCAAATACCAGTATTATAGGTTCTATGCGTTGACGAAGAAAAGTGGTTTTCGCAAATTTATTTTTTATTTTGGTCACCTTTTGCGGTACTCTGTCTGGGAGTTGAGGTAGTCCTGAAAACATTTGGATCTGCCTCTTTCAGTAGTGTTTGTGGAACTATCGACACAAAGAGGGTCAAGTTTACCACTGGTGAATAGATTTTTTTTTTCTTTAACTCAGGCCTGCTAGAAAAAAAAATAGCCGGTTGATGATTTACGTTCCGTCACAACGGCTTGGCATTTAAATCAATCACAGGAAGTCTCACAGGAAGCCTAACAAACTCTCTTTCCCCCAGTCATTCTCTATGTTCACTCTCATATAAATCCCACTGCAAATTGTCTGGTTTTTCCCACAAAACATTCAAACAGAAAATAAAACATACTTCATGTAGTTATACCATGTATTTCATGTATTCATGTAGTTATACCATATGTATTTTCTCAACGACATAAAATCAGTTATCAGCATTATTTATAAAAAAAATCCTTAATTTATTATGTTTCAGCTGGATACTCATACGTTAAACAAGATTAGCAGGAATGTAAAGTATGTTTAAGAGCATAAACAAATTCCTACCACAGGAGTAGAATACAGTGAGATGTTTTGTAGTTCCTGGACTACAGGGGTCTCTGAAATGCTGATTATCGACGTTTATAAAGCACCTTTGCCTCCCATAACAGAGTTTTGTCACTATGTCCACAGCTCCATAGTACAAGCAATCTGTTAAAAAAAAACACACACACACACATACAATGAAATTAATACTTCATTCACAGTGAGGAAAGACAAAATTGTAAGATTATAAAGATCACATTCCAGAGGGAGGACACGCAGATTCAGTCCTTAAGGGCTGAAGTCTTGCCGCTTTTCAACCGCAGCAACCCATCAGAGGATGATTTCTACCTGCAAACCAGGTGTATACGGTCCCCAGCCAATCAGAGACGTGCAGTGGTTGGTTAGAAACAAAATCTAGCAGGGTTCATGGGCTCAGGGGCCTAATCGGTGCCCTGGAATGATCTTTTAAAGCTTAGAAACCGTAACGATTGCGCAAAGGGAAAGAGTAACGCAATACGAGAGACTGATACGATAATTCGTTTTTAAAAGGACCATACTAAGACTCAAAAGCCTTTGAGCGATCTTGTGTATATATTTTTTTCTTTTGCCCTGATATCTCATGACCATTGAATGAACTGTTACGAGACGCAGGCCTATCAAATTAAAACTACGGTTTACCAAATGGAGAGACCTCCTTCCTCTCAGAGATACAGACGCTGTCCTCCCCCGCTCGTCTTCCATACACGGCAGCATATATAACCAGCGCTTTGGGATGCTTACAGTGCAACAAGAGCCGCTCTCCCTCACAACCGACTTTCTCCTTGTGTTCAGCTGAAATGACAAAAAAAGGAAAGAAAAGAAAACTCGGGTGGTGAAACAGCCGAGTTTTCGGAGAGCGAGATCGGTTAAAGTTAGCAGTGGGACACAGCAAATACTCACTGGGTTTACACTTGTACGTCACATGGAGGTGTTTAGGGGTGCCAGGGCAAGGGTCGAGGCCGAACGCGTGATGGTTCACCAGCAGCTGACAATCTCTCCGTCCCTGACACTCTGAGAGCATCTTCTGTGTGGTTGATAACACAAGCCTACGTTACAACCAACCAAGACTTCCCTAAGTCACAGTGCCCCTATGTGCATGGATACACAGTTTGGTCAAAGACGATGAAAATCAATATGGTGGGTATCTAATATTAATATCTAATATTAATATGTAATGTGTAATATTAACGTAAGTGGTTTACATTTACATTTATTCAGTTTGCAGGCACTTTTATCTAAAGTGACTTCCAATACAGGCACCACACAAACCAAGCATGTAACCATGAAGGAGCTGTCAGTGGTATAAGTCAATGCCACTGCTAAATTCAATATTAGATCAGATACAAATGCAAGAATGCTGAAGGGAAATAAGAGAGTGAACTACAAGTGGGTCTGTAGGCCCTGTAATATAAACTATCAAGTACCTCCGGCATCAAGTATCTCAAAATAAGTGCTAGCTAGTACCAGCCATAGAAGAAAGGAAGGATACATCATAAAAGTAAGAGCAGACTGAGCAGTATTAGCGTCAGTGTAGATTTATAGTATTTATACGGGGGTGCCTTGAAATATAAATGTAGTTGTCCTATTGCATAATTGATCTTTGAAACGAGGACTTTTCACTCAACACTGCAATGAGTCGTGAACCTGGGCACGCACCTGAAACGCGGCAGGTGCTGAGCAGCGATGATAATCCCTCTTGCAGCGGGAGGGTGTCCAGGAGCCGAAGCGGCCCCGCAATTCTGTTTGCCCATAAAACGCAGACTGGATTGATATGGTAGAATGTCTTGGGCAACGTAACAACAACAGGTCTCCATCGTACGCATGGCTCGAATGACTATTGATAATTTTAGATAAATAACCTATGGGGGAAAACGTAGACATGCCGTTATCTACCCTGCTAAATTTACTTTCCAGCAAACCATTCAAAATATTTATCTTGTTGAACAGGTATATCGAGGATAAAGAATTAACCAAACAAAATTCTGCAGTTTTACTGCCCTCTTAAACTTGTTATTCATCATCATCATCATTATCATCATCATCACCAGCATCATTATTAATACACCAAACTAACTCGAGAAGTCTGCCAATCCGTCCACTTCTTTGGTCCACAGAAGCAGAACACCAAGTATCTGAACAAGACATTTGGGTCGATGAGTCCTGAAACACGTCATGTATTCCGCTGAGATCATGCTCGATCATTTAGACTTGGCATCAAAGCTTCAATACCAAGAAAAAAAAACTGGAGAGTAAAAAGTAAAACACGGCACCCACACCTGCGCGACATAAAATCCTTCAGCAGTAACGGCATTTAGAGCCTCATAGCGTACAAATTTCCGTTCGTCTTGTACATCCTTGTGGAACAACCAGCGCTACTGCCCAGTTTTTAGAAGTTTTGAGCAAAGAGTAGCATTAAAAATCTGCTTTAAAATATTCCTGTTTAAATTTTTGCACACAGACTTCAAAATTCCGGTTACTGGATGTCGAAGTAATGAGACGCGTGTTTCAAGGTAATGCGGGCGTTTCAAGAAGCTAAAAATAACAAATACGCAACAACTTGAAACTCCCTTAAACTGAAGGCGTTCTGATATTGCTTTAGTCAAAAATTGGATCTCTAGAGCAAAAGTTAAAGTTACGATATTGTGGTCCGCCAGAAGACTGATTATCATTTAATACGAGGAATAACTTTATCGGAGTTGTGGAGGGGGCGTGGTCGTCTGTACAGTCCAAGGAAATACAAAACGTAATAGAATGAAAGAATTTGTTAATATGGACTGTTTTAACAAGCCTGCGTCATGTAGACACTTTGTAGTCTATAATTAATGTCAACATAACACTTTCAGTGCTGTAATATTACACTCGTTCTGGAGTTGCTTCGTATGCCTGTTTTAACAGGTAAGACAGCAGAAACTTGCCATTGTTCTTTAGTAGCACGAGCTTTTATGAGACACGTAAAATTCAGATCATTACCGTGTTATGACAGTTTGGCAACTTTGTGACACAGAATCTAATTCGTGTGACAGTTAAGTTAAGAGGACTCTTCTTATTCTGCCATCGTGGATCAATTAATTTTCTGTTCGATGTGGACCGTTTACTAGGTCGTAAAAGAAAACCATATTTCAGAATTGTTTGTCCAGTTTCCTAAATGCACACTGGGTGCAGAGTAAGCGTTTAGATTGTCCATGTCATGTATGTTCGACACATTTAATTTAAAACTGGATCTGTGGGACGTAATAGTATAAGTTGCCGGAGTAGTGGTCGTGTTTCAGTTGTAACAGGGCAATCAACTTGCACTTTACTGTTGGTTGCTCTCTGCTGCCCTCCACTGGATAGAACATAGAAGATCAGAATGAGATTTCACTCTACTCACTCACTCATTCATTTCATTCACTCACTCACTATCTATGCCGCTTATCCTGATTAGGGACGCGGGGGGTGCTGGAGCCTATCCCAGCGCTCATAGGGCGAAAGGCGGGGAAACACCCTGGACAGGTCGCCAGTCCTTCGCAGGGCAGGTTTCACTCTAGGTGAATGTAATTAGTACAATCGTAAAAAACGAGTTGATCCTGTGTGCTCATTAGATTAGATTAGATTAGATTAGATTCAACTTTATTGTCATTGTGCAGAGTACTGGTACAAAGCCAATGAAATGCAGTAGCATCTAACCAGAAGTGCAAAAGCATAGCATTATTTACAGGTAAGTGCAGGTAGTGAGTACTGCAGTAGTGATATTGTATCTTACATTATATACAGTATTATAGAAAGTGGAGATATAGTATGTACAGCGTTTAAGACGGTGGTGAGCAAATATACAGATATGTACATGTATATATATTTAAATGATCTACACAGAGGTGAAGCTGCCAGAGTAGACAGAGGAGTGTATATGTATAGGTTGATAGATATAATAGACAAAATATATACAGTAAGTTTATGTACAGTTTTAAATAGGGTAAAAGGAGCAGGAAAACAGTGCATATAGTACAGAGATAGTGCATAAAGTACAGATAGTGCAGTGGAGTGCAAATGAAGCTAGCGCTGTGGTGTGGAGTTCAGCAGGGTCACAGCCTCATGGAAGAAGCTCTTCCTGAGCCGGCTGGTGCGGGAGCGGAGGCTCTTGTAGCGCCTGCCAGATGGGAGGAGGGTAAAGAGTCCGTGGTGGGGGTGGGATGCATCCTTGATGATGCTTTTCGCCCGACCCAGGCAGCGTTTGGTGTAAATGTTCTCAATGGTGGGCAGCTGGGTGCCGGTGATCCGTTGGGCAGTTTTCACCACCCGCTGGAGTGCTTTACGGTCTGCTGCGGAGCAGTTGCCATACCACACTGAGATGCAGTTGGTGAGTATGCTCTCAATGGTACAGCGGTAAAAGCCCACCAGTATCTTGGAGCACAGATGAGCTTTCTTAAGGCTCCACAGGAAGTAAAGCCGCTGTTGTGCCTTTTTGATGAGGATGGAGGAGTTCAGGGACCAGGTGAGATTGTCAGAGATGTGGACGCCCAGGAGTTTGAAGCTAGGTACACGCTCCACTACAGCTCCGTTGATGTAGATGGGGGCGTGTGCTTTGCTCCTAGCACGCCTGAAGTCCACAATGATCTCCTTGGTCTTCTGAGTGTTAAGGGCCAGGTTGTTGTCTGCGCACCGCCAGATGCTCGACCTCGTCTCTGTAGGCCATCTCGTCGTCCTCTCTGATCAGGCCTACCACCGTGGTGTTGTCTGCAAACTTGATTATGGTGTTGGAACCATGAACAGGGACGCAGTCGTAGGTGAAGAGGGAGTACAGGAGAGGGCTCAGCACACAGCCTTGTGGCACGCCGGTGCTCAGAGTGAGAGTGGAAGAGGTGAGGTAGTCTAACTTAACAGACTGGGGTCTGTTAGTCAGAAAGTCCAGAGTCCAGTTGCGCAGGGATGTGCTAATACCAAGCTGGCTAAGCTTAGAGATCAGCTTGGAGACGCAACTGATAGACACAACTGTAACGGTGTAAGCGTAGATCATTATCAGTGAAAGTTGAATGAACTTGTTTTTAGCACTGGTAATGAAAACTATGAAAGGGAACTGATGTAGTTCTGATTTCCTGTGTTGGAGCGTTTAAAATGTTAAATCTTTTGTCAAGTTTTTTTTTTCTAACACACAATCCACAAGGTCAAATATTCAAACATTCACATTACACAAATTAACAGCAGTGTTCAGAGTTTAAAATGTGAACAGATAATACATTGCCTCTAACAGGAATTGTTATGTGCACATATGTTGGACTGATTGGTTTGTTTGTTTGTTGGTTGACTAAATGATTTGTTCATTGCTTAATTAATTATTTTGGAGTTCATGGTATTCTCACAGTTTCCATTTTACAGCTAAATGTAGTTTCCCTGTCTGGTATATTTGCTTCAACATAATAGTGATTCAATTTTCAATTGCCCCACCGAAAACTTGGTGGTTTGAAGAGAATAGCATATGAACACAAACCAGCAAATGAGACAGAGAGAGAAAAATACAGAGAAAATGTATAGCATCTCTCACAGTCTCATAAAACAGTTGACAACAAGGTTCAGTTCAATTATTCTTGGTATTAGAGGTACCCAGAAAGCACCTAAAATAGAGATGCCAAAATTGTGACTTGGTTGTTTGTTTGTTAGTTTGTTTGTTTGTGTGAAAAAAAACGTATACTTTTAAGTTATGTATGTTTCTGTTGATTCAAATTCATTATTAATATTGAAAAAAAAATGTAATTCCACATGTTGGGAAAAGTAACAGTGTGTGGGTGTAGTGTCATTTACATAGACTTTTCATCTCTTTTATGCAGTCTTTGGCAGTAATGGTGTTGAGGTCTGATATTCATGGGAAAGACAATCCAACTACAATCTTCTCCTGCATCCTTTATTGAGTTAGTGAAATGCCAAACAGATAAAGGCCCTGTGTTAATGTTTATGTCTGTTTCATTTCTCCGGATGGATTTCTGTCTGCGTGGGAAGGCAGACAACTTTCGCCTTGACCTTTTAAGGCAATGGGTCGTATTTTTCCACACTCGTCTCAGACGAAATGGGACAGGGGTATTTTAATGGAAATTACACATGAGATTGCACGTCCACCGTTCTCCTTCATACGGTTCCACAATGTGGAGCTGTTTTTTTTTTATGTAAGCAGCGGGTTTAAGTTGTAAAGACACAGTCTTAATATTGTAAGCAACTACTTCTCCTTTATTTTTAATTCAGTTTACAGTTAGATTTTTATGAATCATTTAGATGACAAAAGAAAAACTTTATAAAACAAACCAAAACATTTGACAAACTGCTCTTTCCCCGGTGTTAAGGTTACAGCGGTCTCCAACATGACACAAATAACATTATTGTCTAAAACTGTGGTATTCAATCTCGTGCAGAATTAAATACACACCTTTGATTAAAATGGGACAATCTTTAGTAAGTTACTCAAAGTGTAGTAAAATCAGCGCAAATGGGGATGAAACAAACAACACATATCACAGTATTCTTTACTGCTGTAAGTCAGCACATGTTAGCGTGTTTTGTACACTATATAATCTTTTTACAGCAGTTCTGCAATTCTTGTTACATCAGTTTTTCTTTCAAGGAGAAAGTGATTGGGGCGAATCAGAAAAGTTGCAAGAGGTTTGCTCCTCCACAGCTGCAGAGGAAAAGGGGACTGTTACTCCCGCTGCTGGCCACCGGAATAAAGGACCCTCTATTCGTGAATGGCTGGTCGTTAAATTTCATGAACATGAAGTTGAAATTGAATTGAAGTTGAAAGGAGGAATATGAGAATGAAGATACTATAAGTGGGGCAGGACATGAAGATGAATGAGATAGAGATGCAAGAGTGTTTCGGTTATCAGTGCCAGCATCAGAGAACAATAGTTCAATCTGTAAAATAAATATTGTCCCATGAATTCATGTTGTATGCCTCATGACTCATTCCGTAATATCAAAACCAATTTATAGACTCTGTGAATATTTTTACATACTGTTATGCTGACACCCCATAAAGCCCCAGTTTCAAAGTGAAAGGTGCAACGGGCCAAAAAACCTTAAAGTTACAAGCAGTTGGAGAGAAGGTGGTGCAGGTTTTCCTTTTTGGGTCAAACATGATATCTCGTGTCCCAAAAGTCAAATAGTTTTTGCTATCATTTATTTTACGCGTTTGAAAACTATCCTGAACACTAACGTGAGGAGCCTGAACGACTCCTCCAAAACTGCTGAATCTGCTTGTGCAGGGTCAGGCGAAGTATCATTTTAAAGTAGGGCCTAAGTGATTCGTTCAAGTTATATAGAGAGTTATATAGAAACCATAACACATCCTGGTGACATTTAAGTAAAAGGTGCGACAGTGAGGGAATGACTGCTGCGATTAAAGTACCGTGCAACTCTAGGGGCTGACGATGGGTGGCGGTAGTCTATATATCTTTGAATCGTGCCACAGTTACATGTTCCCTATCGCTAAGAAGAAGATAAAAGAAAGTTTGAACGTATGGCGCATATCCGCCGAGCAGTTATGCGCGCCTAAATACAAAAATGGCAACTCGAAAGGTTATTAAACCTGTTCCTAAATTTGGAGACGAAACCTTTGAACTTACTACGTCTGAATGTTCGACAGTTGCCGAAGCTGGTACTAAACTCACCGAGAATGATGATGATGAAGACGAAGCTCCAGTTGTTTTCTTGTGTGGAAAATGTAAAGTACCAATTGGGGATTCTTTATCGTGGGCAGGCAGCGACGACGACCAGAATCAAATAATCCTTAGATGTGAGTAGACATCGTTTACAGTGCTATACCTCCTCTAGTCCATAGCCTGAAAACGTACTTCACGGTAAATAACAGAAATTATTGTGAGTGTGTTTTAACCAGTTGTTTTCTATTGTAGGCGTTAGTGACAGTGTTGTTATTGGAAACGAGCCGTTCGTTTCAGACAGTCATAAAGATCTAGCATGGTAAGTCCATAGGTTCTCCTCCCCTTTAGTTATTTTAGTAAAGGTTAAACCACGCAACAGTTAGTCATATGTCTAGAGTTTGGATGTTCCTGGAATTTGCGTCAATAAACTGTTTTTGTTGTTGTTGTCTTTGTTTTTGTTTTGTGTGTATTGGTTTGACTGTTCATTTGTTGTTGTTTTTGTTGTTTTTTACTCTCTTTAGCTTCGTTGTGAACTTAAACTGTCGGTTCTGTTGCACCGTGCTCGGAGTGATGTACGCATCAACCCCCGCGAAACTGGATTACAAGAGATCCCTGTTCTGCCTCAGCGTTGAAAGCATCGAAAGGTTGTTAAACACGCCCTTGACTTTGATATCAATTTTGTGTGGAAAGGATAGGTTTGTTTCTCGTTGATTTGCATATTGGTTCATGTCTTGCACACTGCCCTTGCTCATCACGAAAGCAGTGAACTATTTGCTTGGCCTTTGGCGTAATCCGGGAAGAATCCGCCCTAGGGTAGTGACTGTGCCCTTGTTTGCACAAATTATTCACATGACCTCATGACAGTCAGTGACTGATTCATGTAAATCAGCTTTACGAACTTTAATTGTGGTAAACTGGTTTGCTTAATTCTTTGTTCCCAAAACAGTGATTATGTAATCACTGATCGATACAGAATGCCCTTTTCTGTTTCCTCTCAGAAATTCTTCTTTCTCCGGGACAGTTCCTCCCCCTCAAAAAGTTTGTCTCAGTGCCTGCTAACCTTCTAGTCAATAACACCTGCTATGAGGTCTACAGTTATCTGTAGATTTTAACCTGGCTGGATCCAAGTCAGTTTAGTAGGCCTGTCTTGGTGCAGTTTATATACTAATGCACAGACATACTTACTGATGCCTCATGATTTTCAGTATGTCATGTTCAGGTTCTTTGTGAGAATTTTTGTAGGGGGCAATGAATGTGTAACGCCTGGCAGGGGGGAAAAAAAGACTTGATTTTGTTCCATAAGGAATATAGACATTCAAAAGCATGGCTGTGTCCTACACTCTGTCAGTCTCTCAACTTAAGATTTTTAGTGTGTCAGTTAACAGAATAAAAACATGGGATTTGGTCGTGTATCATGCCAGATTAACTTCATAATAAGACATGGCTCTTTGATAGTGTTGGTAAAAAAATAAGAAATAAATAAGGGCAAAAAAAAAAGAGTGTATTGATTGTTTTAATATGATGCACAGTACTGTGGAAAAAGTCAAGCTGAGACAATGATCTTTAAAACTATGCATGTGGGTAGTAAGTGTTTGACAGAGCCACAGCTGTGCTTCACAGCAGGCCAGTGACAGGCGTCCGTGGACTGTTTGCCAGCTCTTCTTCTGACATACTGGCTCATTTGTGAATCAAACATTTTAAAATTGGATTCATTGCTCCGTAAAACGCTCATCACTCTGTGCTCTGTAGTTTTTTTGGGTTTTTTTTTTTGTTTTGTTTTGTTTTTGGCGTACTCCAGTCTCTTCTGCTCGGTGCTTTTCAACAAGAATGATTTCTTAGCTACAACATGCCTTATAAGACCACTTGTTATAGGAGTTCCTCTCACAGTCAAAGTGTGTACTTTGGTGCCTGATGTCTCTGTCAGGCGTCGAATTTCACTGGGTTTCCTTCTTCTCTCCATTACGGAAGTGGCCTTTTAATTACTGTTCATTAGATGCAGACAGGTTTTTGGGTCTTCCACGGTATCCTCCATCCTCAGCTCACCCGGTGTGTTCAAATTTGTTTGATGACTTAACTTGAACACTACAGCTTGAAAATCTAGTCTGGTGTGCTGTTGCTCACCGATTACAGCTTTGTTGATTAAAAAAAAAAAAAAAAACTAGGACTTTGTTCATCAAAGTGAGTTAGCTAAGGTATTTCCAAACCTCTCCTTGAGGCAGACAAGTCTTTGTTATTATGATCCAATACTTTTTTTGTTGTTGTTGTTGTCGTTAAATTCCACCACTGACACACCTGGTTGGGTTAATCAGTACGTCATCAAGTTGAATCAGTTGTGCCCGTGATCGAATGTAACAAATACATGGAAAGGTTAGGGTGGCGTGAGAGGAGATTTAGGGGGAAAAAAACTTGTTTCTTAGTCATCTCACAGGATATCATTAAGTTTATGGGAAACACAAGAAATTCTCGTTCCTTTTTACATATTAAGCTAATATTTATTTTTATGTGTTCTAATGTTTTATAGTGTTTTCTAAAAGCAAATAAACACATACTACGAGATACCACAATATCAGATTATCTGATAGCGAGGCATGTGAAATGTATAGCAAAAAAAAAAAAGAAAACCTAACTTGAAACCAGAACCAGAAAAAGATTATTTTCCCTGTTTGTGTAGCTACGTCCTGGGCTCTGGCAGCCAGCAGGTGGCAGAGTTGGACGCAGAGAAGTGGCCAGTGACAATGAAGTACCAGGAGAATGTTGAGCGACAGTTGTCGGAGGTAAACTTTGATGCACCTCTTTGATTTTTATCTTTTTCAAACTGAATTACTGCCTTTTAAGGCATACCACTTGTGTGTAACTGCACTCATTTAAAAAGCAGACACTGTTATTAGTTGCAATCTTAGGATTTAAGCAACTGAATCTGTTGTGTTAAATGTGAACATCAGTAATATCGAGGATAGATAACAATAAAATACGTTTTTCCCAGCAAGATTAAATGCACATTAATGCCTGTTGATTTTGAGAATAGCCGACGTTTTCCTATTACTGAGCAGGTACGATACAAGGGTGGAGTATTTTGTGGGGGTTTTTTGGTTAACAAGGACACCAGTAGGGGGTGCTGGTGAGCTAGATGAATAGGTTCTTTGTTTGAGGTGGCTGGCTGAATTAGTTCAGCAAACAAAAGATGACGGCATATTAAAAAAGAACATCCACAGTAAAGTAGATTTAAAAAAAAAAATCAATCAGATTTCACTGTTAATACCCATGTTCTGTCAAAGATGCATCATAATCCATTAAGACAATGACACAGAAAATTTGTTTTGTTTTTGTTTTTGTTTTGTTTTTTCTCCACAAATATTTTCAAACAGGAGCTTTGAGTATCTGGTCAGCAAAAAACACAATGACGATTGGTCTTGAGAGGTCATTTGATTTGTTTTAATTATTTTGATGTAAACACAGACCTTTGGACTTTTTTGGGAGGGTCTCGTGGTTTGAGACGTGATGCGACGCTTGTGTGTTTGTTTTTTTTGTTTTTTTGGTCATCATCAGTCATTCAACACTCCTTTTCAGTCCTGTTCACTTTCTCATTTTAGATATGCTTGAGCCGTCTGTAAATAATTAACACAGTCTGTCTGCCGTCGTTTTGGTTTGGGTTTGCCATGTCTACTTTGATTTAAAAAAAAAAAAAGAAAAGGAGAGACAGAAACTCTTCTCCACGTGATTTCTGGTTTTATGTGTTGCAGGTCAAAGCTTTGGCCGTGGCAGTGGGCCAACGACTTTTGGAAATTGAATCTGATCTTCAAAGTGCAAATAAGTGAGCGGTTTTGATACAACCACTGAACTTTGTTTGGTCGCTGATGGACTGATAACTGTGGTCTATGCTTGAAGACCGTCCATATGTGATGAAATGAAAACTATTTTTTTATTCTCTGGACTTGAAATAGAGAGCATCTCACACACAAACACGTTTGTTTTTTTGGGGGGTTTTTTCCTGTTGTGTAGAAAATGCTCTGGTTTGTTTGTCTGTTGATAAATTGTAAATGAATTTGAAACAAAATGTAAATACAGTGAAATTTCATTAAAGAAAAAAATCAAAAATGCTTATTTGATGTTTTGATGTCTATCAGATGACCTCATCGTTTTGATCAAAAACAACGTCCTCTCCCCGCCCTTGTTTTTTTTTTTTTCAGTTCAGATAACAAATTTGTGTTTATGAAGATTGATGTAGCCGAGACTGGACTTGTTTTTTTTTTTTTTTTACTGTCTTCTTCTGACAGGTTGGCTCCAGTGTGCCTAGCAACACTTAACGAGAGGGAGGGAAAACCTATGCAGAACCCCCAGAGCTGAAAGGCAGAGCCCTAGCTCCGAGTGCTTGGGATAGCATAACAACAACCGGTAGAATATTGAACGGAGTCTGGGCAGACCAACCAGCGAGCTGTATCCAAGGGCCGGCTTGCGTGGAAACAAAGAGCACGTGCTGCAGCCAGAGCCTGTTGCCATCGCGTCATCGTTTCCTTATCCGAGAAGCAGCCAGCCAGCTTTCCCGGACAGCCTGCCTGTCAACCCGGGTTATCATACACGCTGCTTCAGACGGTCGAGAGCGGAGGGGGGGGAGGGCGGAGTCTCCATCACATAACCCCCTCCCTCCCCGTGTGTGTTTTTCTCTGTTCCTCCCAAACACCCTTCCCCTCTCTCCCTCCATTCTTTTCTCCCTCTCTCTCTCTCCCTCTCTCTCTCTCTCTCTCTAATCTCTTTAGCCGCCAAAGTAGAAAGGAGGGAAAAAGCACAAACAAGCCGCATGGCTTTTGTTGTTATTTGTGAAAAGCAGGGTAGGGTGGGGGGGTGGGGTGTTGGATGCCCAGACCGTGTCACAGAGACTAGATTGCCCACTGTACTGATATGGGATCTCGGGTCTTTGTTTTGAGTGTGCGTCCTTTGTTTTTGCGGTGGCAGTTTCATCCGTTACACTCGACCACACCGCATTGATTTATGAGCCCTCGCGCCGAGGATGCGTGTAGTCCAACCAAGACTGCTGATGCCGTGCACTTTTTACGGCGTGATAATTCCCTGGTCACTCCGGTTTTCCGCGCTGCGGGACCTGGAGGATGGGAATAAATAATACAGTCTAGCAGTCAGAGCAAAGGTAAACTCTCCTCTCATAACCTTATGAGGCAATAGGGAAGCAACATCGCCACTATACATAGATACAGTCTCTGACTCTAAACAACCCGGCCAATCAGTTTGCAGATCCTTAACCATGATAAACAGAAAGAGAAAAACACTTTTGTGCCACATGCCAAATGTAAATAAACTATACAACCAGGAACTATGGGATACAAGTGGTTATTAATTAAATCTCTTAATTAAACTCACCTGTGCTCTGTGTTAACAACAGCTTATCTGAGACATTTATTTTCTTTCTTTCTTTCTTTTTTTCATTTGTTTATACATACTTCTGGTGGTTATCTGGTTCTACTGTGGTTCATTGGTTCTAAAACTATTCATAAGATTAGGTCTCAGAACATAGCTTAAGGTTTGGTTGTTTATGCTGACCACAACAAGGATTCCTTGCTAAACCCATTCAAAATCCTTGTTTTCTGACTCATTTCCACAAAATTACTGTATTAAAGGAACTTTTCAATTACTCATAACGTTAATTTAGCCCTCAGGTCCTGTGGGTATAATAAATCATATCCAATGTTAGATCTCACCAACCTTATAATAATAATAATAATAATACGTTTATTTAGAGCCCAATATCTATGATAAGGGAAACAGCCTCAGGGCTGTTCGCGAGAACTGGAAAAAAAAACAAATGTTAACACAGTATACAATACCTGTGTTTTGTAGACCTAAAAGCCTTTATTGGTCTAGATGTATGAAAAACAGGTGCATGAACTAATTAGTTCATGTGTTATTTGTGTGTGTCTGGGTCTGCGTCTGACATCACTGTTCAATATTGAACGTATGACCTATTAAGAGAGAGAGAGATTAATTGTCCGGGTTTTTGAGACACAAAGAACTGTTATTCTCCTCAACTGGGAAAAAGCCTTTGAAAACAGGATTAATCTCAGTCAGTGTCTAAGCCTGAACAGATTGAGAGTGATGAGCGCCCGCTGGACAGTGACCGCTAGCTACTTTGACTGTGATGCTATTGATGCTTTAGCGGCGTTATCGTGATACGTAGAAGCGAAGCATTTTTACCACGTAGGACATGATTTTTAAAGTCAAGGATGCATTTCACAGATTTGTTTAACTCCAACGCGTTGGTGGTTTTGATAGTGATGATTAGAGTCGTGACTGTCATTGTTTGCTCTCCTCTGAAACTGAGCCACGTCATAGACAGGGTTGTGAGTGGGTGTCCATTCGGCGTTCCTGAAGTGTCAACAGCGAAAATCTCTCCTTTGTCTGGCATGAACCTCACCTCAGAGTACCTGGATATAAACAATAAGCCTGACCGTCAGAGAATTTCTTCGGAATCGTTACCATAACGCATTGCAACGGAATTTGATTGCACAAGTCGGATCTTGCCAGACGTACTTTTATCGCTACATCGCCGGGTTGAAGTGGCGAAAGACTGATTTAACTCAACCTTTGTCCCTGATAGTGTATATCTCTTTTAGCGAGACGCTTAGATAAGCCACTGGGGTCTTTATCACGGTCTGTTTGTGTCACTTGAGCTGGCACAGGATTTAAGATATCTATACTGCGCTTTGTAAACAAAGAGCTTGATTTTAATGTACTTTGCAGACACTAAGTCTTGCCCCAACAGCTTTCATCGGCTTAGCCACCCAGAGTTATCCGTGAGGCCCCGTTTTTGAGTTTGTTTGTTCTCTCTGTGTTTGTCTCAGTAACCCCGTTTTTAAGTAGTAACCCCCTCTTTGTCCTGTGTGCGTAATTTGTGTGGGAAGGGGGGGGGGGGGGGGGGGGGGGGGTAGTGTTTTTGAAACAGTTGACACAGCTGACTGGATTGACACAGGATAAGCGGGTCAGCTGTCGCACATTACACGGTTCACACAGGTGTCTCATGGGACGAGTGTACAATATGAGTCTGGTGTGTCCCGAGTTCAGGCCTAGAGAAATACTTATTTTTACTTACTTATTATCTTATTTTTCAGCGTTAACCAGAAATGTGTGGTATTATCGTGTGTAACGTGTTATATTATCGTAAATATGTTCGGGAAGAACAGACAAAAAATCCTCAAGACACAAAAATGATTTTTGAAATATAAATATTTAAAATCTTTTTTTTTTACAGCATAAAAAAATCTCTTCACACTTAAGCAAAGCCTTTCATTACAAAAGCTTACAAAAGACCTCCAAGTTCAAATCCATCCGTTTTTTTTTTTCTTAAACAAAAAAGTAACAAGAAAACTTTTCCTAAACATGACATCAAGTATTAAAAAGTTAATGTTGTTTGCATGCATGATATAGTTTAGTCTCGAAAAGTGTTTAATTTGTAACAGTTACTAGCCTTCTGTGCACATGAAGACTTGTGCAAACATTGGAAAGTGGTTAGTGAAACTACAGTCGAGTGCTATCACTGAAATCAGCCATTTCTGAGTTCTTTGAGAGTGAAAATGGACACCTGAATTCTACTTACAAGAGAATCTCACGGCACAGGACGTCACATGATGACAGGTTAAGAAAACTTTGTCTTGAGAAACTTCAAAATCACTGCTTATAAATATTTACAAAAGTATTGCACAAACTATAAAATAACTGAGCAAGTATTACAGTACCGTGCCCTGCTCCTGTAGGCACACACAGCACTGCAGATCTTCAGCAGAGTGAGTAAGACTGGATTAGAGCAGTGGAAGAGGTGAACAGGGATCAGTCTATTCACTCAAAGTGATACAATAATACATACACAAGTACATACAAAGTGTCCCATTCTAGCCAGGTGAGGCTTGTACAGAACTAATTTTAAGGCTCATTCAAATTATTACAATGTCTGATAACACAGCAACCCCCACCCCCCTCACCCCTTCGAATCCAACATACAAAGCACATAAGACTTGAAGTTGTCCATTACCAAGCAGTTACATTAGATGAACCTAAACATCTGTTCAGCTAGTCACTAATGTGGAGTGATATCGTATGTTTGAGTAGATTAATGTGTTTGTGGCCAAGTTTTACCACTTTGAGAGACTGGCTTGTATTGCTGTACTGGAATGCAGAGTTAAAAAAAAAACACATGCATGTACAGGACATGAAAGCCAATGTGGTAATTATCTACATATTTTTGCACTTCATCTCATGAAAAGCGAGAAAAGCGATGAAAAAAAAAAAACACGTATCTAGTCCTGAATTATCACCTCGTTAATGTTTTAACAAAGCAATAAATCTTCTGGTTTTGAATTTCCTCATCATTCACTGTCACTCAATGTTATGTAGCAGGCAACGTCCACACGTACACGCAATGTTCAAAGCGCTGGGACACTGGCATCCGTTCAAGCAACGTGTGCACGTGTGAGAAAGAAGTGAAGTTACACCTCAGGACATCTACGCTATGTAATCACGCGTCGTATAGACAAGTCAGGACCTGCATGCTATATGCAAATCAGGAACTACAGTGAAGGACAATATTACTGCATATAACTCTCATGTAGTCACTAAGACCACTTTCGCCGAGTTGTAAGTTATTCACTGTCAAATGTCATTAGCACAAGGTTTTGAGCGCCCCTGAAGCGCATAGCAGAGTTTGCATATGATACGGCGTGGGGGATTCCACCTCCACCGCTGGCTCTGGCCTAAAGCTGAGCGGAGGAACTCGTTTCTTCAAAATCTGCCCGATTCCCATGGAGGGGAACTTGCTCCGGTGCTGAGGGCTGTCCAGCTCCTCGCTTCCCCCGCTGCTCGGCGGGCTGCTGCCCGAGTCGGAGGAGCTGTTCCAGTCAGAGGTGGAGGTGCTCTTCTTGGGCTGGGGTTTGACGATGAGCACCGGAGGGCTGGGGATGGTGGCCTTCTTCAGGTACGAGCTGTCGGGCTGGAAGGCAGACACGTGGCGCGGGGGAGAGAGGGCTCCGTTTGTCAGCTTGTACCAGGGGGACGGCGGCGCGTCTTTGCTGGGTTCTTTGCTCGCCGAGGCCCAGGAGTGAGCGCCGAGGGAAGAGGGGGGGCGGGCGGGGACGTCCACCGGTTTTTTGGTCTCCGGGCTTTTGGCGACGGGCTGCTGCGTCTCGAGCCTCCGGGCCGGCTGGGGTGTGTTTGGGAACAGGGGGTGAATCTCCAGGTACTCCAGAGAGGATGACGCTATGCAACCGCCAGGTCCTGAATACACATCCTTCAGACCTCCGGCTACTGCACGCAGAAGCCCTGGAGAGAGGAGGATAAAAATGAAAATGATTTTTTATCATACACCATTTTGCATTTCGCTCTTCAAAAGTAATACCTAAACTGCCTCTTCCCATAAAGTATTTTCCTCCAGCATACTTTGAAACTCTCTCTTTATTTGAAGGACAAATTTCCTGTTTATTTTTGTTGTTGCGGTAGTTGTTGTTGTTGTTGTTGATGATGATGATGATGAGGTTCTCAAGGCTCATCTGTTTCTGTGGTCATGTGACCCAACTTCACCTTACATACGAATGAAAAAAAATTTCATTCATCTCCACAGTCTCAACTGATGTGGGATTCACATATATGCAAATTACCGTCTGTTACCCTTGTAATGGTGTCGGTATGTAAGAGACACACCGCAACTACCATCACAACACATTCTTGGCTACAAGCCCTACCATGTGTCTAATTTGACTATCGGGCATGTTCTTTTTCGGGGGGGATGTTTACTGATAAACTCCGTGACCTGACATACGATTGACAAACATTTGACATACATTTTTAAGCTGAATTAAAATGGGTCAACCGTAGAGCAGTCACTGATTTTCCTATTTTACAGACTACACCCACAAAAGGCCTGCAGGTCTGAACAAGACCATGTGACTTTAGAGAAGAACCAAAAAAAAAAAACAAAAAAAAAAAGAAAGAAAACCCTGTTTTACATGAAGTACAGCGCTACCCTACAAGTGACAACAGAAGCCTCAAGTACTGTTACCTAAAGACATTTGAACCTGTCAGACTGTGAATATGAAAAAAAAAAGATTAATTTAATTAGACGATGATTCAACTCATTTAGAGTCTCCCTAAAAGTCATATGTGGTAACACAGAGTACTCTTCGTGCACTGAAATCAGTAGTTACAGCTAGAGGAGCTAGGCTATCCTTTTTTCTCCTCCTGTTAAGCTACCAGTCGGTTTAGTTTGGGTTTTCTTGAGGGCTCAGGTTTAACCCCTCTGAATTTTGGGGTCTGAACACGTAATGGGCTGGGTATGCTCACCTGTTTTATGCTTCTTTTCTTTGGTTGGGCCTTTGCTCACGGCCAAATAGACGGGGGTCTGTTTCGGAGGGATGGTGATCTTCTCAATGTGCTTCCTCCACTGGGTGTGGAAAAGTTCGCTCTTTTTCTCTTTTTCCATGTTTTCTTTCTCCTGTCAAATTGGAAATAATTAGCCTTGGCCTAAATTAAAGTGATCTGTTTCTCTACGGAGCATGGCAGTGAGTGAGTGAGTGAGTGTGTGTGTGTGTGTGAGAAAGTGCCATAAGCCGCCCTTGTTCAGACTCACCCGGTACTCCTTGGAGAGTCTCTTCATTTTGTTGTTCAGTAAGAAGTAGACGGCGAGCGTGTGGCAGGCACGGTTAGTCAGCACCGCACTGAGGACCTCGCTGTGTTTGTAACCCATGCGTTCAGTCATATGCAACAAAACTGTGTGATTGATCTCCTCTATATGAATCCTGAAAGAGAGGCAAGAACATTTAAATCATTTTTTTTTTTAAAGATCTACGATAAAAGAACATGACAGTATTTGAGGTCAAGGAGACAGAGATCACAAGGAGAAAGTGTTGCCTGATCTATTAAAAGTAAGAGAAAGTAAAGAAAAGAGAAAGCCTCGTCTCACCTATTTAAGTAAGGAATTCCGGTATGCGGATTGCCCAGCTGTAGCCACGAGTCAGCCATAACCTGATGAATGTTGGGCCTCTTGGCGGGATCGGGCTCCAGAAGTTTCTTCAGCAAGCTAACCGCAGCTGTAAACACAAACAGCGAAATATAAAGCCATCGTGCTTTGATGTTTCATCTGACTTAGAATCGGCTCAATGACAACCAAAGCATCTTTTTCTTTTTTTTGCCTTTATCTCTTATGTGCCACCAAGTACTACTAAGGGACCTGTCCTAACAGTTTGAGGACATAAGTGATCCACATCCCCCCCTCCCCCTCCTCTTAGATAAGAAGATGAAGGCGAGGACAACTCTGTGTCATGAGTACATTACACACTTCTTCACCGTTATGTAAGGAGGCTAATCTCATTTCAGTCCTCACTCACCTTGCACTGATACATTACACAGATAGTCACAGACAGCTAATAAATCATACCCAATTACGTGCTATTGTTTTGCTTCAGGTTAAATTAGTCCAACAAAAAAAATGTAAAAAAGAAAAGTGCCTTGGATGACCTGAAATGAACGAGTCATTTCTAACTTAGGTCTTTTAATCCTAAAAAGATTGGTTTCCACTTAAAACTGCAGCAAGAGGTGAGGCATATCTGACGGAATGTCTAAGATGTTTTTCGAAGGAAAGCTTATCGCGGAAGTCTTCTGTTGTTTTGCATGATCAGAACTGGTTTTTCCTGTTGCTAAAAAAACGAAAAGCCATTTTTGTTTTTTTTTGTTTTTCATCACAAGCCACTAAGTCCTTGATTTAGCTATGTTCCGATGAAAGACAGGAATATGCTTTGCGTAGTTCTCTAGAATTTTGCTAAAACTGAAAAAAAAAAAAAAAACACAGCAAAAGAACAGGGGGGGGAAAAGTTCAACACATAAAAACAATAAAACACAGATATATTGCTTAAAGGTTTTGAGGTACTATGCTAACTGGATATTCTAATCATTTCTCGTGTACCGCTTCAAGGAACTGAATTCAAACACACATATTCGGTTCAGCTGAATAAATCATGTGTAAATCTTTTCCAAAAATCACTGCTACACAGCTGAAACGTTCCTGTGCACTGGTTTTCTGCCACCAGTGGTGTAAAAACACACGAGACTGCTAGTATGACTGCTGAGTTAACCATTACAAAAAAAAAAAAAACTGAAGAGAACAACCAAAATCAGATTGAGCCTTTAGCTCCAGAGGTACGATCCTAAAGGGGACGCCACGTTAGCAATGAACATTACAACGATTCCTCTGGGCTAAGATGACTCCTCACAATCATTCACACAAGAGAAAAACATCAGAGCCACCTAAAAAAAGACACAGGCGAACAATGATGGCATTCATGAAAAAAAAAAAAACAACTTTGGGAGCATGCTGTCCATTAGCTTAATTTCAATCAGTAGGTGGTTAGAAGCTGATGTCTTCCCAGTAAGTAAAAACCTCTCTGCCCTTTGGAAGGGCCCTGGTTGAATATTATAGATCGCACTTCCTCAGAACTAGTTCTGGAAGTCCAAAGGCCTTCTGTTTAAATTTTTTTTTTCTTTTTTTTTTTTATAAACCAGTTGCTGTTATCTCCGGTTGACTGAAGAGTACACAACAACAACAACACACACACACACACGTCCTGGGGTAAAAGTCTGCCTTTAATTACGAGGTAAAGGAACAAACATAATAAAACTAGATTGGGAGATGTCTTGTGTACATAATTAATCTACCCTGGGCTTGTGGGTGTCTGAGAGTCTCTGGTACCCACCTGAGGAGAGCGTTGGAGGCAGAGGGTTCATCTCCTTGTCCACCATCTTCTGGTGTAGGGCTCTTAAGCTGAAGGGCTCCACAGTGAAGGGAAGAGTGCCAGTCAACATGGCATACATGTTCACGCCTCTACACACGGAAGGCAACACACACACACACACACACACACACACAGAGGACATTTTCTATTAAAAACCGAGATCTTAAAAAACTACATGTTTCACATTCAAGATTACTACATTTAAAATTAAGACATTTTAATATTCTGAGATGCTTCATCACCTGTAATGTTCACATTGCTCACTGTCTTTATATTTGTCTCAAACATGTTAGGTTCTGGTTGTGGGAACTTACATGGACCAGACGTCTACTTTGGGGCCGTACTTCTTCCTGGACAATAGCTCTGGTGCGGCGTAGGCAGGACTGCCACACTGCGTGCTGAAAGGGTCGGAGTATCCCAGAATTCCCGCACAGTTACTGAGCCCAAAATCTGGAGAGACAGATGACATAACCGAAAGAACGGAATGAGTGTATTCTGCTGGCTAGAGCAAAGGTGTTAAGACTGATTCAAATAGTTCTGTGGTGGCTAGGAGAACAGTGTGTGTGTGTGTGTGTGTGTGAGACACACGGTCTGTCTGTCACACCCTGCTGCTAAATAACTGTCCTGTTCACTCTGGCTCCCTTACACGAAGGTGAGAGGTCGTTCAGTTTTAATGAGATACTCACCGGTCTATCAGTTCCTTCCATGTGTTAAACAAAGAACATCTCCTTGTTTCACTATGGATAATTATGTCTTTATGTTTGTTGTTGTTTCGTGTTAATTTTACACTTTGAAACCAACCTGTCATCGGGCGAATGTGTTACCAGCAAGATAAGATAAATTTGTGTGAAATATGAAAACAAGGGAGATAAGCAAAGACATGCTTAAGCCCTTCAAATAAGCCGAACAGTCAAAGGTGTGAAATTACCTATCAGCTTTATGTTGTCCTGGTCATCAAGGAGAAGGTTTTCTATCTTTAAGTCTCTGCAAAAAGAAGAACAATAGACACTGTCATTGAAATTTTTTTTTTTTTTTTTTTACTTTTTGTCCCCTTTACCTATCGATACAGTCATTACAGTGGCAAAGCAAACAGTCTGCAGAAGCAAGTCTCTGTTCCTTCATATAGTCAACTCACAATATGAAACTGTGGCCGCAACCCAAAGTGATACTGTGTCAGAGCTGTGCTCCGTTAACATCCCATACTACAGTCTTTCCATACCCTTACACTGAAGCACATTCTGGTACTTGTGAATTTCTGCAGAATGTTATGTATGTTTGTATTTAGAATCAACGTGTGTGTGTGTGTGACTCTAACCTGTGAATTTCTAGAGAATGTTACAAATTTTTTTTTTTGGAAGGAACGTGCGCACGCATGCGTGTGCGTGTGTATGAGTCTTACCTGTGCACCACTCCTGCCCTGTGCAGGTGTTCCACAGCCATGACCAGCTGACGTACATATTTCTGGGCCTCTCTCTCCTCCAGCCGTTTCTTCTCGTAGATGTGATTCATGAGGTTTCCTCCCGGGCACAGTTCCATCACGAGGTAGTAGCTGTTCTCTGTCTCCAAGATGTCCAGCAGCTGGGTGATGTTTGGATGACGGATCATCTGCTGGATCTGGCCCTCGCGCCGAAGGTTCTTTGTCACGTACGAGTCTTTCTTCGCCTTCCTCTTATCAATCACCTTCACGGCCACCTGAGAAACAGAACGGAAGAAATGAACACGTTGTATTTTTGCAGTTGAAACAATAAAGCTGGAATAATTCAAAACAGAAATCAATACAGGAGGTTAGACTAACTTCGAGAACCTAGAAAAACTTACACACACACACACACACACACACATTTACACAGATAAAGCTATATATATAGCTATATTTATATCTGTATAAATATAGATATAGCTAGAAAGACAGATAAGAGATAGAGCGAGAGAGAGAGAGAGACAGACAGACAGGCAGGCAGACAGACAGACAGAGCCTGCAGGTGTGTGTTCATTTGAAAAATTACTCTGTGTGTAAAACCCTCTCTCGACAGCAGTGGAAACAGGTGAGACCGGGTCCATTAAAGTATAGTGGAGTCTCTTTTCACATTTGCTCTCCCTGAGACAACCAGCCTAGGGCAAAGACCGTTAAACACCCAAAAACGGAGGGGAAAAGATGGGGGAGGGGTTTTTAAAAAAAAAAAAAAGAAGTGTGTGTGTGTGTGTGGGGGGGGGGGGGTAATAAACAAGCTGACTTCAGTGGACCCTCCATTACCTACAGTTCGAGTCTCCAAATGGCTTGTTAATGCCACCCATTTGTCTCTCGCACACACACACACACACAAAAACACACACTGAAAACCTCTAATGCTGCATTAAAACATAAATTACCAGAAGACTGAGCAACTGCAGACACAGAACTAAGAAGCTGTTGTACTTCAGTTATATACATCTCATAAAGGGTGAATAAAACTGAGATATCCAAATCAGACAAACAGGAAGTTCAAATGCCTCAGTTTACGTGTCCACCCTTACACTCCTTGGAAAATTGTAAGCTATTGTCTGTTTGGTCTTGCTCTTTTTTTTTTTCCTGTGCCCTGATCACAGCAGACCTCCCCACTGAGCTTATTCAGAAATTGGGGTTCAAAAGGTTGCTTGAGAAGCATCAGGAGAAATACGCTGCTCAGCAAACAAGCTATACATGAGTAATTGAGAAGGTAATTAGATCAATTAGACTAACAGAGGGATTCAGAGTGGGAGGTGTGGGTGTGGGTGTGTGTGTGTGTGGGGGGGTGCACATATATAAATGTGTGAGTGGGGGGGGGGGGGCAGCTGTTCAACCCAATCGTAAGAAAATCCCCAAATTAAATTAATATGTAACATAAATGTTTCTATAGCGCTTCAGAGGAGGTAACCTCTCTGTGAATCCCCAAAACTGCTCAAGTGGGGGATATGGAGGGGGGAGGGGCTATAGCACGTTGTTTTTCTTTCCTCCAGACAAAGGGTGTTAGGGAGAAAGTGGGTTACGGCATGTTTTGATCGTATCGTTAAAGAATATGTGCCGTATTCTCACTGTTAAACATACCCAACCAATCCACCCTCCCTCCCTGATATTCCTTAGTGATGTCAGACGAAGCCAGTAGGCTACAGACGCGTGCACAGAAGCACGAGGAGCGCTTCTCTTTGTGATTTCGGGGGTCTTGCATCATCGTTGAGAGAAACACTTCGTCTTCCCACAGCAACAGATAAAGGGGGTTCGAAAGAGAGACCAAGGGGGTTGAGTTAATCCTTAATATGCTAAATAGGAATTCCAGGTCACTCGTTCAAAATAGAACACTTGTTTTTCTCTGCATGCAAATTAACTGACCGCACAAAAAAGATTTCAAAACAAAGACAAGCATCGCTCAAATTACAAATTAAATTGCCGCAGCGTATGAATGAAAAAGCACTGGTAAAGGACAACGCTCACATGTTTTTATTCCCAACGAATTTTCCTCGCTTATTGAGTTATACCGTAGCCTAATTTACTCTTTGAGTTATTTGGAAATGTGTTCAGTTTTAAGTACAAAGGAATGGACCACATATTATTCACACACTATTGTAAACAAAATACTTCTATTTCTTTAAGATATCTTTCCAAACTAATTCAAAAGTAGGTGATCACTTTCTCTAGGGTAATCTGCGATTAATTCGGACACCTCAGTAAACCCCTGGATTGCCTCTGTTACCTAATTATGTGTACTCGCAAGAGCCACTTAACTACGCACCGACCTCAAGCAATTTTCATGTCAACATGAAAAGAGAGTATCTCACTGCTTTATATGTGCGCACGCGGCGGCATTTAAAACTGTCATTCGTCTGTCATTAAACTTTCGGAAAAGGTCAAAATTTTAATTACTAACAAATGAAGACTGAGAACATTCAAATTCTGAAAAGTCATCGTAGAATAATCTGCTCGCTGTTAAAAGTTATCTCAGTGAGCGAACTCATTAAATCAAATTAAACTGTTTACGAGTGTACGGGAAAAGTATTTGGTTTACTTTAGAACAAATAATGACACTTCTTCGCTACTCTGAGCAACAACTATAAATTTAATTACTACAGTTTAAACGAAACAAAATGAGATATGCTATACAAAGCTACACGGTAAGTACCGTGACATCTTGTTTCAATAGAGAATGTGTCTTTAAAATCGTACCTTCTCGCCTGTCAGTGCATGGAGACCCTCGCGAACTTTGGCGAACGATCCCTCTCCAAGTTTCCTCCCAATCAAGTAATTTCCGACTCTTTTCGTGTGATAAAAGTTGCGAAGGATGTCCCCCGCCGGATTTCCACTTAAAGATCCTGGTAAAAGATTATCTGTGCCTAAAGAAGTTGGAGCTTTCACTCCAAAAAGTCTGGGACCGTCGGTTACCATATCTGTTGCAGCTTCAGGCATTGCTGTAACCTTAACAGTCGACCTCTTCAGTTGGTCTAACTTAGTCTCAATTTGAAAACACCACTGGTGCAGTAAAAGCGTATTCAGTTTAAGACCCCGTCAGTTGGGGACATTTGAGTCCAAGTCCCTTCTAGCTGCACTTGGTCCTTAATGCACTGGATGCCACCTGTCCAGCGTAAACTACAGCTGGTAGCAAGACGTAATTTCCAAACGCACGCAAAAGATTATAATACTTTTACGTAACTCTGACATTCGTGGCTACAAATAAATACCCGTATTGAGACTGTTTCATACGTCAGGTAATCAGATATGATCTGAGAATAAGACTTAGAGGATATTTTTTAATGTGTTGCTAAATGTATGCGAATCAAAATAGCTGGTATCCAGATTTCTCCTCTCCTGTTGCTTGATGTACTAAGAGTTGAAATGCAACAACTGCTGGTAAATGTCTCACGCTGTTTGAAGTTATTTTCCCGGTACTGTGTGGAGGCGTTTCTTATTTGTTAGAAAAAAATCCTGTCTAGTTACTAGGCTGAAATTTAAACCTATCACAGTCGCTGGCGGGAGCAAACGTAGACTCCCCCTTCATTTGTAAAAGAAACTCCGCCCGTTGCCCATGCTTACCTAGACAACAAAGACCATGTTGCGAGGGCAGAACTGTGGGGACGTACGTGACTAATATTAGTTATTAGCTTTTCATTGATGTTCCACGTTTTAATTTTGCTTGCCTTGTTGGTCGTGTTCACAGACGCCTATAAATGGTTTATTCTTGCATGTTAGGTACATGCAAAGTTAACAAAAGAATGCTGAACGAGCAAAGAATGAGAAATGTTAACGCTGTATTTGAGTAAACTGTGTGTGGGTAGTCATGTATCCTGAATTGGCGATCATATGCAACAGCACAGTAATTAACCAAAATTAATAAAAGTAGCAAGATATTTTCTGCTCACTGAGTTTTATAAAGAGTTCTTTATGTCATTTCGTAGGTGAGGTGGTATTCAAATATGTTCATTGTTTCGAAATGTTAGACTTGTGTGCATGATTTCCATTCAACATAGTCAGTGAGACACATATTTTAATTTCTTGACTTTAATTGCACAGCAGTCAAATAAATAGTGCTAATTTAATCCATAATGGCATTTAACAATGAACCCAACAGAGGCATCGCCTGACTATCTGTTCCCAAACGTTTATGTCTGCGTCCCTCAAAATTTAAATAAATAAATAAAATTCCCATCATCAGCCCTGGATCCAGCCATCATTCAGTGAAACTTTACATATTAAATTACACACTGCCGCTAGCTTGAATAAACTGACAGTTTAACAAGAGATGAAAAGCCTAACATCCAACCACACCTAATCGAATGGGTCTACAGTATCACACTATCAACTGCCTGTCTGCGCTCACACAGTAGGGAACAAGCGAAACACAGCATGCAAAATAAAACCTGGGCGACATCTAGTGGTAGGCTTTTGTAAGTACATTAAGAAACAGAAATACCGTCGAACTACAGGTTGTAAATATTGATCACAACCGTTTATTCCTGAGCAATGATAAGATTTTAAAACCGATGTGTCAATATAATTTGACGACTAAACATGACTAGGAGTGTCAAAGATCTTTTTCAACGTAACATTTTTCTTTATTCTAGAGAAGTAATCCTGAATCTCATTCCTGGGTGTCTACTGGGGAGACACTTTTCATTCCAGTCTCGCAAATGGCATTCACTGACTGATCCAGTCACATCTGGATGAATTGCATCAGACAGATCAGTGTTTGGTTATAAGTCAGACGAGGCAATGATGTAACTCCCCCATTATGGCAACTCGACCATAACACCTCCTGCTGGATGACAGCAATCTCATCCTGCCCTGAGAGCAACCCTCTCCATAACCATACTATTATAAGAGAACTAGAATGAACAGTAGATGTAAGTAGGCTGTTTCAGCGGTTAGAAAAAAACCCCCAAATGAACAAACTGCTTTTTAATATGTGCTTCAGGTGATGAAAACACACTTAAGAGGATAATTTGGCATGCTTATAAAGTCTGATTTGTAAGACAACAGCCATACCAGTATATAGAGAGTTAAATTGTTGTGTTCATATCTTTTCTCTGTGAACGTCCTGCAGTCTGAGAGTCTATTCCAGCTGGAACAGAGTCATACTTAGCAGGGATGGTTAATTCTAAATCCCACATAGAGGAGCTCGGTGAATATGGTGATGAGTGTGTGTGCAGGAAGGTCAGTGTGTCATTTTAGGTGATGCAGAAAGTCAATCAACATACAACTTGTATATAATGTATTCCCTATAATCTAATAAATAGAATATTAAGATGTTATTCTCTTCTCAGTATCGACTGTCAATCAGTGCCCCTTTACACAAAATTTGGTGATGCACCTAAAAATTTCTCAGGATGGGACAGATATTGCTGTCACTCTCCTGTTCTCTTCAGACACAGAGGGGAGTCTGTGTGCTGTGTGTTGGTCCAGTGTGAGGTGACAGATGTCTGTAGAGGGGAAATTATCATCATCATGTTATTATCGTTAATGGATCACTCAGGGTCATAAAATGTTAATGCGTTCACAAATGAGCGTTATATCATTTTTCAGACTTTCAAATCTGTTCTTATTCTAAATGTCTGTAATTCACTTCTTCTGTCTATTTCATTTTCTTTTATTAATAGTCTTGTGGACTGCATATGTGTGTACGTTTGGTCAAAGGATATTTGGTAGATAGATAGATAGATAGATAGATAGATAGATAGATAGATAGATAGATAGATAGATAGATAGATAGATAGATAGATAGATAGATAGATACTTTATTGATCCCGAAGGAAATTTAGGTATCTAGTAGCTCCATACGACACAATTAAATACACACAATAAAAATTTAGCAATACACACAAAAGAATAAAATAAAATAAAATAAAATGAAATAAAAATTAGCCTGTATAAAGAGACTGTCCATGCATAAACATGGGATAGTAAAGAACTGAACTACAAGGTCCTGTATATATGGAGAATGTTGATGCAGTAGATAAAACATTTCATAGTGCAAATTGAATGCAAAAGAATGTGCACTGACAATAAATAAAGTGGCTTAGTGAGCAGGGTTGATACAGCCAGTTAAATAAAGCAAAAACACATACAGGTTATGAAGATGATGGATACATCTTACAGATGTACTGAGACACATCATCAGTGATGTAGCCTGGGGTCATTAGGTGTTTTGAGTCTTTCAACATCAGACACCCTTGCCCAGGTAACCCAGACAGGGTTTATCAGACCCCAGCCTCCATCCCAGCAGCGTTTGTCCACGGATCTGCCCTCTTGTGCCCTAGTGGCTTTCTCCGCAGCTTGAGTAGTGGATCTGATGGCCTTCTTCTTTGCCTCCCCAGTAATGCCCAGAAGCGTAAACACTTTGCAGAGGTATCAGAGTCCGTCTCAGTTATGTCTGTAAACACAGCATCTCCTCCGTTACTCATGGAAATACTACGACCTAATTATGAACTGAACTTAGCCTAAGTGGAATTAAACACTTTCTTCTGTAACGTAACATTACCAGGTAACTTAATGGTCCGTACTTAGAAACCTTTTCTACCCAGAATGTTCGTGTATGATGACAACTGTAAACAGTGTTACTATAAACTGGAACAATATCTTCCTAGAAACCACGCTTAGAAAAGTGGCTGTACTGTACTACTGTACTTCAAAATAAAGCATATACCGTACTCGTGCTAAGTCATAACTTAACCAATGTAATAAGCAATAAATGTCTGAAAAACATACGGTTTCATTAACCAAATTACATTCTCAAAGGTATTTAAATAAGCCTTACCAGATAAGGGCAACTGAAAGTGTGTCATATATAATACTCAAAACACTCAATAATGTAGTAACTGAAATTCCCATTACTGTCACCTTAATTCAAATTCACATTTGTATTGCACTGCATTTCTGTTCCTTTATGTTCCTTTTTTTTCATTAGGGCAGTGATCCGCCTACACCCTTTACATGTCTTCTTGTCTCAGACTCAGACCTTTGTCATCACATAGTCTTTTGTCCAAGCTAGTGGTTGTCTCTCTCTATGACGAGCGGTTGGTCTTGTTATAGGTCTCTGCTGAACTTCTGATTTCCTCTGCTGTACCCGCCCGCGGTAACTCCTCTGTTCTCTCTAGGCGGAGAGAAAGACGTGCTGCATTCCACTTTTTCCCATCACCCAGGATAAAGGTGCTCAGCCCCGTCTGTTGCTGCACAGACAAGGGGTTAGTGTACTGTCTCTCTCCCTTTCCTACGTGGAAAGGCTTGCGTACCCGCACTTTATCACCAACTGTGACCTTGGGGGGTTTTGCACCTTTCTTGGCATCTGTGTAATGTTTATTCTTGGCCTGCTGTAGGACAACTCTGGCTCTTACTTGATCATATTGTCCTCTGTCCTTGGGAAGCGGTAGGACATTTAGTTTTGTCCACATTGGTCTCCCCCTGAGGAGCTGAAAAAGGGATTCACCAGTTGTTGCATGAGCTGGGGCGTGGTAGCTATGAAGCATCTCTGTTACTGTAGGTCTCCATGGCCGTTGAGCTGCCTGTGCTGCTTGAATACAGTCTTTCAGCACTCTGTTAAACCGCTCAACACATCCGTTAACTTGAGGGTGGTAGACACTCGTTCTGATATGGTTGATGCCCCTTTCTCTCAGGAACTCTGTGAAGGCAGAAGTGAACTGTGGCCCATTATCTGTTGTAATGGCACAGGAATTTCCTTCACGTGCAAAAATGGAAGCCAGGAACGTCACGAGTTGAAGTAAAGGCTACTTCCGGCCAATAGCTGAAATAATCAACGAGGGTGATGGCAAATCTGCAGTCATAGGCTGCATGTTCAAATGGACCAGCAATATCAACAGCCAAGTGCTGAAAAGGGCCCCCTGGAAACTCAACAGGCTGCAATGGGGCAGGAGGAGTTGTGGCTGTCTTGTCACATGACTGACAGATTGCGCACGATGACAGAACTTTGGGGACTAGGTCATCAATGTCTGGCCACCAGTAAAGCTCTCTGAAACGTTGTTTTATGCGGACTACACCCTGGTGGCCTTCATGTCCCAGGTGTACTCTCCTCTCCTGAAGAGATTTTGGAACCACCAGGCATGTTCCTCGGAAGATCAGTAGCGACTCAACAGCCAGTTCATGTCACGCTAAGAAATATGGCTGTACATCACTTGGAAGAAACTTTTTCCCCTTAGGCCATCCTGAACGAATGACCTGCCGCAGTCGTGCAAGTTCAGGACAGGCCTCACATTCAGCTTTGAAATCTGCAAGTGGCAGTGCTGTAAGGAGAGGAGAGATCTCAGCTATCTCTGTGAACAGGTCTTGCTCAGAATCCACAGCAGTGCTGGAGTTGATGAGGGGAACATATGAGAGGCAGTCTGCCATAACATTCTGACAGTTTACAATTTACAATTTGGCATTTAGCAGACGCTTTTAAACAAAGCGACTTACAATAAGTGCATCATGCACTACCTGGGCAGTACTGCACATCGTATTGAAAACACATCAGCCTAGCTGACCACCTTGCAATCCTCATACCAACTCTGTTCATGCCTTTGGTGTTGAGGAGAGTGGTGAGAGCTTGGTGGTCAGTTCAGAGTGTGAATCTGTGCCCCCCCCCCCAACATATGTTCGCCATCTTTCCACTGCCCATACACAAATTAGGGCTTCTTTTTCCATCATGGAGTACTTCCTCTCGGCAGCTAACAGGGTATGTGAAGCAAAGGCAACAATGCGTTCAGCGTGGTCTGAGTGCAGCTGCGTCAGGACTGGTCCCAACCCGTAGTCTGAGGCATCTGAAGTGATGAAGGTAGGTCGCTTGGGGTCATAGATGGCAAGTGCAGGGCTTTTCAGAAGCATTGTTTTAAGTTTAGTGAAGCTTTTGTCTGCTGCATCGCTCCACTGTAGTTCAACCTGAGGGTTTGTTCTGAGCCGCAGTCACAATGGCTCTACCAGTGTAGCATAATTTGGCAGAAACTTGCTAAACCAGGAAGTTAAGCCCAGGAAGGAGCGTAGTGCTGCCATGTCTTTTGGCACTGGAGCTTCAGCGATGGCGGTAAGATGATCCGGGCTCTGGTGCAGACCCTCCTTAGAAATGACATGCCCCAATAATGTGTTGCATGTTTGACCAAAAGAGCTTTTGTAAAAGTAGATCTGAAGGCCAGCGTCCCTAAGATGCTGGAGGACAGCTTGCAGGTGCTTGTCATGCATTGCCAGACAATGTTGTAAAACTGCATGTTTCCTTGCATTTGCGCCATGCGTCTCCTGTAGCATGTATTACTAGCATGTAATTCTAAAAATCTTCCGCCACGTAACAAACGGTATCAATGGCTCACCAGCATGAGGAAGGAAGGGCGCTGAACTCGGTACTGAAACGCTCATCCTTGTCGCCAATTTGTTATGTTGGTATTGAGTCACAGGAGACAAATGAACCATTGAGTACTTTACTGCATTTCCAACAACAACTTTCGGTCACGTACATCACATAGCATACCTCACTCACTCGCTCTACGTTCTTGCAGCTTTTTTATTCACTATCTTACAGAGCCACCGACTGGTGAGGGAGCGTGGTACCTATGACATTCCGAAGTATTAGAGTCTGTCTCAGTTATGTCTGTAAACACAACAAGCTGCTTGCCCAGGTCCACTTCCAGTTGCCAGTCAGTGGCAGTAATGAGGAGACCAGACTTTACTCTGGGTTGTTCGGCTTCTCACCGGCTCTAAGGAATGTGATAGTCTTAAGCTTGTTGAGGCCAACGCTGGTGTTGATGGCTTTGGCTACACTCTCATCGACTGCATTAAGTACTTGATCATGGCACCAGCGATAGCACCCATCTCCAAGGGGTTTTGAGCAACTGATAAGTGGGCATTCCAAGGATCCTCCTCCAGAGCAACGAGGGCAGGCAGGTGTCTCACTTTTGCCCCAGACATGAAGGTTTGCTGGGCTTAGTAGGACATCGTAGACAGCTTGGACCAAGAACCTGATGCAACTGAAGTTTGCTTGCCAGAAGTTAGACCAGGTGATCTTTCGTTGCAGTACACTTTCCCATCTAGTCCATGCTCCTTGCTGTCCCATCCCCATCATCATCCTGCTGGCTTGTACATCCTGCATACACTGTTGTTACAGACCCCACCAGTACCGTCTGCCTCAGCCGCGACTCGACCACCTCCAGAGATTTGTCTGTGCTCCATTTCCTGCCTGTTCGAACCTGGATGCCGGCAAATGCCACTTTTAGATCCTTGGATTCTCTGTACTGAAGAGCTTCCCGTGTCCATGACACCATGAACTCCTCAGCAAGGCCACTGATCAGGTGCTTCAAGATGATACTGGTGCCATACAGAGCAGCACTGCTCAGACTGCGGGGCAGACCTAGCCATCTTCGCAAGCGGAATGCTGATAAATCCAGGCCCTGAACCTCTTCGGCAGGCCTGTTTTGTCCACTTTGGTTAGCTAAGCCTTGAGCTCTTTGCTGGTTTTCTGGGTGGAAGCGGCATCTTTGAGGCTGCAATAAAAGACCTTCCTGAGGCTCTTGACTGGCTGCTCTGTAATGGACAGGATGGTGGCTCTGGCCAGTGAGAACCGGAGCTTGTCCACTACTTTCCCTGCCCACAAAAAAAGCAGGCGAAGCAGGAACAGAGAGCAGCGCATCAGGCCTAATACTAACCCCCCTCCCACCACCACCCCATGCCCCACCCCCACTGGGAAGAATTGAAGAATCTAATGACTCAATGGAATTGTCTGAGAATTTTTGACTTCTGAGATTTTGATGAATTCATCAGATTAACTGATTTTTACATTTGCTTATACAGAGAAGCTGGTACTTGACTGAAATACATAACCACTGATAAATATTCATACGTATCACATGAAATGGTACATTACAGTACATAACAACAAGAAAAATGCATATACTTTACTGTCTTTGTTAATCATCTCCAAATGTTGGACGACTGTAATGATATTTCAACATAAATGTCGAATCCATTCATTTTATTTTTTGTACAATGGACGAAAAAGCTTTGGCTTTTTTTTTAAGTTTACTTTCAGTCTGTGATGTATAAACTAACAATAAACATAACTGCTTTGCCTACAAATACAAATCAAAAGAGACCGTAAGCAAATCCCTGTAAGTGAATAGACTATTATAATTGTTTTTCCCCCTTTTAACGGAAAGACTCTTTCTGAAGTTCATTGTCCGACGATAAGATTAATGTATTTTGTTGGAAAATTATTACTCTCCTTTAAGCTAACCATAGTAACCATGATAAACAATGTAACCACAATGTATTCATTATTATAGGGGTGAATCAATGTAATCATTTATATTAAAAGTTATAACTATACAATCTTTTGTATTACAAGAAATATCACGTTCTCTGTGTTCAACAAGAAGAGGTCAGTGAGGCTCTTAAGGACTGCCTGTGAGATAAGGAAGGAGCCCCTGCCAGAGTGTTGTTGTCATTAACAACGCAGGCAGATGGCGAAATGTTCAAGGTCTCATGGTACGTCTTAGCAGGGCAGTAACTATTGGTGACAACTTATGCTAGGAGTAAAAGGTGCTAGAAAATAATGATGATAAGAGGAGTCTGTGAAGACAGGCTGGCCGAGGTGCCCTACATACAAAGAGACTAAGGAATGTGTATCTTTTTTAAGAAAACGTGTATAAAGGCCGGTGCTTTGTGAGATGGAGTCAGTCACTCCCCGGGACCTGACTCAGTTTGTTGTATGCCTTTTGAACTATACAATAAACTTACACTGCATCTGACTCATTGTTAGACTCCTGTTGTTTGGTCTCAGAACAGGTGTCGTGTGGCGTTGGGACTCAGTCTCATTTGGCCCAGGCTGAGATTTTCACCCACAATTTCATCCCTGAAAGAAATTTTCTTGAGTTTACTTTTATTTCACCATCATTCTACAGTTCGCCAAGTATGTTTCACAACTTTTTATTTATCGACATGTTTGAATATTACGATTAATAATACGGTCTCGAGCTGAGAGGTGTTTTGGATCATACAGTAATGGCATGGATTGATGACCGAGGAGAGACCACAGATGACGCTATTCGTCTTTGACTTTTGTTTTGAAGTGTGATTTTCGGTGGCCATCTTTGAAAATCTTTACTATTTCTCAATTCACGCAATTCCAATACCGCCGACCGTCTGCGACGAGGGCTACCAGGGGCGGACATGTTTGGCTGGCCTGGTGGGGACAATATTAAATTTATTTGGGTGTTTGACAAGTAAAGGAAATTAGCAGAGCCCGGTCACGATGGATGCTGTCAACGCTTTTAACCACGAGGTTAGTTGATCTTAAGCACTTTGACAGATTGCAGATGGTTGACAGATCGCGTTATGAATGCAGTTTAGCTAGAATCAAGCTACACTTAGTTAGCAAGGAAAGTTAGCTGTGGAAAGATGCTGTAAGCTAGCTACGAGGACGTACAAGAGTGATTTGAAGGCCTAGCTGTGTATACTGCGCAAGAATAGCATGTTACGATCCCATATGGATTCGTCTTATGCGTATACTATGCATGGCCAAAAATGTACACGTGCAGACAGCTAACGTAGCAATGTTTTGCCCGATATGTTGTGAAAGCAGGTCCAGTTTGGCTGGTTAGCTTGGTAGTTGGCAGACCTGGGAGCAGTTGCAGCATAGCCAAATGTCAGCTAGCCTGATGCAGTGAAGTGACCATTAACTATGTTTAGCCAGTATTCGTCCGTATTACTAATAGCCCTCTCCTTGATTCTATTTTTAACATTTTCTTGCTGTAGCAATTTATAGGAATTGCAGCGGGGTTGCATAGTAACTATCACTTAATGGTGATATGGACTATCGTATGGAAACTAAGTTAGCTTGGTGGCTAATGCTGCTGTTATTAGCAATTTATCATGTAAACCTTGTTTACTTTGAATCAAAGTTTGGTGCATTCAGCTTAGTTGTTTGAATAGAATGGTAGCTGCGAGTGTTTACACTTGCCACCGTAAACATATTTGTGGATGTGTGGTTTGAAGAATGATTCAAGCTTCCAGAAGCCAGAGGGTCATTGATCAGCGTGTTATTTTGAGGAGGAGGAATAATGATGGTATTTTTACGATTGATCATCAACACGCATGATGTGTGGGTAGTCGCGTGTGGGGTATCCGAGCTACACGGCTGACAAGCAAGGCAATGTTTCTAATTAGAGCTTATTCATTTTTCAAATTCATAGACAATATTCGAAACGGTCAAACATTTGGAGGTACTGAGGTAATTTAGAGGTTCAAGAGTGTAACTGTTAATTGATAGTGTTAAAAAAACCCTCATGTAGTGACTACGTAAGAGCGAGTTTATTTTTAAATACCCGATGGCCCTGTCCTCCTGTTGCTTCTGAACTTTTGCCCCAGAGGGCGGGTCACTCTTTTAGCCTAAGAATGAACTTTGACTGATAGTTTGATGAAGCGATGCGGTGGTAGCTGATCAACACAAAGAGGGTGTCAGTAGCCAGATACAGAAGTAGGCGTTGTTTTTGCACTAAATGCTAGAAAGCCGAACCTTGTTGTGTTTGTACCACGTCTTACCCGGTTTTTAGGACACAAAACTGTTTGAAAGTATAACTATCTTGTGGTCCTGACTTCACTACAATACATGGTATAGCTTGTGTGCATATCCCTCTGTTTTCTCTCCTCAGTGTTGACTTATATAATGCAGTGGTTATTACCACAAGCAGATACCTTGATCAGCCTTTCGCCTCTTTTAAACCTATTGACCGTTTGAGGTACTGAAACAAACAGTGTTGTACTGAAGCATTTTATCTAAAGGAGTGTGTGCTGACTGGTCTCCACATTTACAAACCTCATTGAAATGACTAATTTATTACACTACTGTCACGTCTCATTTGAAAAAAAAAACAGTCTCTAAAGACAGTGTGTTGTGGTCACGTTGTGAGTACACTTTGGTGAACCGCATCAGAATTGTATCACTTGTTCATTTTAACATTATGTTTGAATTGCAGTTGTTCTCCCTGATGGACACAAAGCCGCCCATCTCCAGGGCAAAGATGATCTCCATCACCAAATCAGCCATAAAAGCTATTAAGGTA
Source organism: Chanos chanos (assembly GCF_902362185.1). Lineage (NCBI taxonomy): Eukaryota > Metazoa > Chordata > Actinopteri > Gonorynchiformes > Chanidae > Chanos > Chanos chanos. Next base: position 11,234,280 of record NC_044509.1, read on the forward strand.
AAAACATTTATCCCTTAAGGAGGAGAGCTATAAAACTGCACACATTCTTGGCGAATGTGTTGTTTCAGCCTCAGTGGGACAGATGGGCTGGGGGGGCGGATGTGTCATGAGTAACATGAAAACATGTGGTCCGCGTTTTGGCTCCGAAGCAAAATAAACAACGCTTTTGCTTTCTTTTTCAGTTGTACAAGCATGTTGTCCAGATAGTAGAAAAATTCATCAAGAAGGTAAATATTGAAAATGTTTATGGCATTTTCTGTGGAGAATTAAATTACATGTGCGCATGTAACCGTTAACTCGCCACTTGGTAAAAATGTGTAATGTTCAACACTATTTCTCTCCCTCTCAGTGCAAGCCAGAATATAAAGTTCCTGGACTATATGTGGTGGATTCCATTGTCAGGCAGTCACGGCATCAGTTTGGTGCAGACAAGGACGTGTTTGGGCCCAGGTTCACCAAAAACATCACCGGCACTTTTGAAAACCTTTGCTTATGTCCTACAGAGGACAGAGTAAGTCCCCTGTCTCATACTGTTCTGATTAATGTTACATTGAATCGTTGCATGTATGCAGTGTACAGAATTACACACAGACACACATGCACACAGATAAATGCAGAAGTAAGGCTACACTCAAAAAATATACTACAGATAATGATACAAAGGTAAAGATACAACTATGACTTGAAAGTAGCTCATACACATGCACACACACTTACATGCTCAAATGCACGCACATATACGTATACCTGTAAGTGTATGTGTGTATTGTGTGTCTGCTTATATCTCCTTTCAGATTACGTCTGAAAAGTAGCACGCGTAGGTGTAATTCTGGTCTGTAGTAAGTCTTTTCCGTTGCTTTTCCGGACAGAGTAAGATAGTGCGCGTGTTAAACCTGTGGCAGAAGAATGGCGTTTTCAAAATCGAGATCATTCAGCCTCTCCTGGACATGGCCGCTGGGACAAGCAGCTCGGCGGGGGGCGCAGACGTGAAAAACGGCCCTGACGGAGGTGAACGTCGTCACCGCAGCGTCGCTGTTTCTCTGGATCGATCTGTTTTTTGAACACGTCGCCACTCTGACCGCACGATTAAATAACGTCGGTGACTCTCTCTTGCTTTCACAGCGTCTCCACCCTCTCCCGTGAAGGCGGAGGAGCCCCACGCGGTAGTGTCGGCCAACTCCATCGCGGCAGCCGTACCTCAGATCCAGAACTCCGACGCCTTTGCCGCGGTCGCCCAGCTTTTCCAGTCCTCTCAGGGCCAACAGGTGAGAGCTGATTGGTCACGTCCTGTCTGTGCCGGCACCGCCCACAACAACTGCATATACATGTACAGTTCACTTCGGGTGTTACTCAGTAGGTTTTCGGTACAGTCGAAACGGGGGTGAGGTGTCACTTTATAATAGCGGTCGTTTATAAGCTGTTTATAAATGAAGAGTCAATCATATATCATAAATGTTATTTGCCAAATGCAAATTTCTTCGGCTGACTACCATCAATTGCCTCCCCTTTGAGGGAAAATGTTGAACTATTGTGTGGTTTGCACATGGCTGTTTGTTACAGAACAAGCATACGCTTGTTTTTAGGGCCCTTAGGTATCAGAAATATTGCTCAGTATTGCATATCAGTGTTTGGTGAAAAGTGATTGTTCTCATGGAAATTATTTCACAGCTAGTGTATATTGATATACCTTCCATTGACCCCTGTTAAGGAGAAAATTGCCTAGTTCACAATATATATCAAACAGTAAGTATGGAATGGTTAAGTGTATATAGATGTATTGTTATTCCTCTACGGTTAACAGTCACTCTTCATTTCTTGCCTTATCAGGAACTCCCCACTTACTGGGTAATGCAGTTAATAACTAGTGGTACTGGTGGTTTGAAAGAACTGTTTGTGTGTTCTGTCCCCCCCCCCCCCCCTTTACTCTTCAGCTCCAGCAGATGCTCCAGACGTTCCAGCAGCCAGGCAAACCTCACTCCCCTGCCATTGACAACACCATGATGGCCCACCTTCACCTTCCAGCCCAGCCTGTGGCCACGCCTGCCCCTGCTGCTGTGGCCCAGAGACCCCCTGCTCCTGCCCAGTCTGTGGAGAAGAAAGCTGCCTTTGATAAGGTGAGACCTCCTAAACCAGGCTCAGCCGGATCCAGTCCCGCAGTTCCAGAACCCTGCGTGGTTTTCATATCAACCAACCTCTTTGGTCTCTGATTGGCTGGGGAGCTCCAACCTGTTTCCTAGGTAAAATTCAGCCTCTAATTAGGAGGCTAAGGCAAAAACCTGGAGGACCTGGGCCCTCCAGGACTAGATATTGGTACCCGTGGTCGCAGCGCCTCTCTGGTTGGAGTCTCACGTCCTTACCCCAATGCTGCATCCCTGTGGAGTCTGAGTGACCTAAAAAGGTGCTGATGAAACAGGGTGTAATTGAAGAGATTTGTGTTAAAGGTCTGTCGTCATGTTTCTTTCAACTCCTCAGACGCTTCTGGATCGCTTTGACTATGACGACGAGCCTGAGAGCGGAGAGGAGATCAAAAAAGAGGAGGCGTCGTCAGTACAGCCTGCTTTGTAAGTCACGACCCGTGTTCGTGCAGATGGGGTTCATTTTGTCTCAACCGTTCTGAATCATCGCAGGAAGTAAACCTGTCTGCCTGAAATGTGTACATTTTTTTTTTCTCATTAATGGAAATTTTACATACGAACACGTTTTGGGAGTTGTAGTTGACACACGTGATTTCAGTAGATCAGTGTTCGTTCATGATTTTTGTTATTTACATTTTACGGTCAGCGAGTGTATTGCTGCAAAGCTGACCACTCAAAACTAGGTTTACATCCTGTCAGCTGAATTGATAATAGACCCACAGTAAAAGAGACTCTTGTTTTTTGTGTCCCACCTCCTGTTGGAATCATTCTGAATCCTAATTTGTAAAATGCTGGACATGGTATTTTAAGTATGAGTTTGCAACACCGTGTGATCTTTCTGAAATACTATTTTGATATCTGTTTGGGGGACAGGTCCTGTCATCTCTGATGTTTTTGTGCTTGTTCTGATTGGCTGTCGTCTCTGATGTTATTGGGCTGGTTTTGATTGGCTGTCATCTCTGATGTTATTGGGCTGGTTTTGATTGGCTGTTGTGTCTGTCCACAGTGGGTACCCTGACGGAGTCCAGCAACAGCATCAGCCACCTCCCTCTGGCTTCCCTCAGCCAGCCAATCAAATGGAGCACTTTCAGCAACACATGGGCATGGTTCAAGATCCCAACCAACAGGTAGGCCACTTCTTCCTATTACCTCTGTTGTCGTTGTGCTCCAGTGTCAAAATTTTGTGATAGCACTGTTTTGGTATATATATTGTTTTATTATGAACTTATCTCTGGGCCTGGCTGATAAAAGGAAGAATTCATATTGTGGAATAATTTGCATTGGGGATGGTAAGGACAAATTGTAGTGTGCTACAATATATAGTGGGGGAAATAAGTTTTCAACACATCAGCAGTTCTTTAATTCAACATATTTCCATTGCAGCTTTTCTAATGAAATTTAAACCAGGCATTGGCATTAACTGAAAAAAACTACAATGCTAAAGAAATTGTAACATTCCAATCCATAAAAAAGTTATGTGCAATAAAGTGGAATGACACAGGAAAGAAGTATTGACCGCAGTAAGAAAAAGCACTAAACCAGCTGATGCCACTAACAACTGGGTAAGTGCATGTTTGTCAGTAAGTACTTCCACTCTTTGAAAAAGGGTTTCCCACCTTTGAATGCAAGTAAACAAATCATTTGTCGCCAAACTTTACTGCAAGAAACATCTCATGATGGGTAGAGGCAAAGAGCTCTCCCACAACCTTCACAACAAGACTGTTGAGCAGCATAGTAATGGCACTGGTTACAGATAGATTTCTCAACTCCTAAATGTTCCTATAAGCACCATTGGGGCCATTATCCACAAGTGGAAGGGGCATTACTTGACCATCAACTGGCCATGTCAGAAAGTTAGTCAGAAGAATAGCCCAAGAGCCTAGGACCTATCGAGCAGAGCTGCAGAAAGACCTGGGTACACTTGTCACAAAGAAAACAACAGGTAACGCATTCCACCGCCACAGTCTCCGTTCGTGATCACGCCGGAAGACTCCATTCCTGAAGAAAAGGCACGTTGAAGCATCGTTTGAAGTTTGCTACGGAACATTTGGAGAAACCTGTAGATTACTGGAAGAATGTAGTCTGATCGAACGAGAGCTTTTTGTGCAACAATACGACCTACCATGTTTCGAGGAGAAATGGCTCTGCCTGTGATCCTAAAAATACCACGCCTACAGTGAAGTTTGGAGGTGGAAGTATCATGGTATGGGGATGTTTCTCTTCACGTGGCGCTGGTGGAATCCAGATTATCGAAAGGAGGATAAATAGAGCCATGTACTGGGGAAATTCTTGAGGAGAATCTGTTGCCATCCACCAGAATAATGAGGGTGAGACGTGGGTGGATCCTCCAACAGGACAGTGATCCAAATCATACTGCAAAGGAGACTCTCAATTGGTTCAAGAGGAAGGAAATAAAGGTGTTTGACTGGGTAGTCAATCGCCGACTTAAATCCAACAGAAAATTTGTGTAAGGGACTTAAGATCAGGATTCACCAGTGCCCCCCCCCCCCAGAATCTTCGAGATTTAAAGACTGTCTGTGTTGACAAATGGGCCAAAATCCCACCTGATCACTGTGAGAGATCATTTTTTTTCTGTACAGGAAGCGTCTTGAAGCCATTGAAAGTCATTGGAAACAAAGGCCTCTCCACCAAGTATTACACAAATTTCAGTTAGCGTGTTCAATACATCTTTCCTGTGTCATTCCCCTTTATTGCACGTAACTTTTTTTATGGACTGGAGTGTTACAATTTCTGCATAGTTTTATTGAGTTAATACCAAATGTCTGGTCTAAATCTCATGTGAATAGCTGCAATGGAAATATGTTCAATTAAAAAACTGTTGATGCGTTGACTACGTATTTCCCCCTCTGTATCTGTTGAAAGAATAAATATTTTAATTTTCACGCCTAATTCATGCCGCCATAAAGTGAAATCCTTATTCTAGTACAGCTCTGTCCCTGTATTAGGACCAAATCATTGTACTGTCGATCGTATTTCCCAATTCCGTCACTGGGTTTCTCTGTAATCATAGTGGTGACGTGTGGTTGCAGGTCTTCGATGAGTCCCATTTGGGATTTAATACCAACCTAAATAACAAAACCCACTCAGATTACTCAGACTGTGTTTCATGGCGCTCTAGATTCTTCTGCCCCCAAATGGACAGCTCCAGGGCTTTGGCCTCATGCCCCCTCAGTCGTACCCAGGGGTGATGCCACCGATGGGGCAGCCACTCATCACCCAACCCCAGCAGGGTGCCGCCGTTCCCCCAGGGTTCCCCGGGGGTTACCCTCCCCAAAACGATGCCTTCTCTCACCACATGGCCCAGCATAATCAGGTACGCTCAGTATTTCAATACATTTCCCAGTTAGCTTGCCTCCGGTTTCCTTTTCATAATAGTCAAGGAAGGCTTTGTTTGGGATGTACCCAGTGAGGGGTTTCGCAATCGAATTTTTTTTTCTCCACGTGATGAAACTAATTTAAACTTCAAATGACTTTCTTAATGAGGCTGTCGGAAATTAGGACAGTGGATAATTCCCTGTGTAATAAAATCTTTTTTTTTTCTTTAACCAATGAGAACAGCCCAAAGCTTTCTTCTCTGATACGCTCTTTCACTGTTGCGTAGGAAATCTCTCCGTCGATGAAGGAGGGCCGGCATCGTCCTGATGGTAGGAGGTCCAGGTCTCGATCAGGCTCAAGGTGTGTGAAAGTTCTTGTCTTTTCAGTTTTCATTTCCCTTTATTCATTTACCTGACGCTCTTATTTGGAAAGTTACTTTCGTTTCTCTCTCTCTCTCTCCCTGTGTGGAGAATGACTGTGGTTGGACTCTTGTTTTTTAGGTCATTGATAGTACAGAAAGAGTGAACCTGAAAGTCTTTCCCATGTTTTTCTTGATTTTTCTGTTCCTGCCAAAATCTTTCACACTCTCAGAAGAAAAAAAAAAAAGGTTTTATGCCTTTAAAGCATCCTTTAGTTTATTTACCCTGCTTAGGATCATCGTCAGGTGTGAAATTTGAATGCACAACATTCCGTTTGTTATGCTGCTTCTCTTCCCGTTGTGTTTTCTGTGTGACTCTTTGAAAAAGACGTCATCATATTTGACCTCTCCCCCCCCCCCCCCCCCAGTAGATCCCCCAAAAGGAGAAGATCCCGCTCCAACTCCCGGTCCAGACGGCCCCGGTACCGCCGTTCACGCTCAAGGTCCAGAGAAAGGCGGCGATACTCACCTCGCTCGCGGTCTCAGGAGAGGAGGGAGAGAGAGAGGGAGAGGGAACGTCGTCAGAAAGGGCTACCCCCAATCAAGAGCGAGACGCTGAGCGGTGAGCCCCGTTGTCATCGCTCAAAGATGTGTCGTATTTCTTCCGGATTTTGCCGTGCCCTTACTCTCCCTAATTAAATGAACTAAGCCCTGCACTCTTAAAATACTCCATACTCATGATCAGACAGAGGAGGATGGGATCCCCCTCTTGAGTCTTGGATTCATTTCAAAAGAGTTTTTCCTTGCCACCCCCACTTTAGGCCTGGTACTCTGTGAAGCTGCTTTGTGGTCCTGAAGTGCTATGCAAATAACAATGAACTAAATACAGCCAGGCAGTTCCACCTGCAACCCTTAAAACAGGATCTCTACCTGCTTAGAACAGTACGATCAATGTGATCTCATTGTCTCTCTATCTCTTCCTCTTCCGTGTCCCTCTGGTTTAATGTGTCAGTGTGTAGTACGACTCTGTGGGTGGGGCAGCTGGACAAGAGGACGCAGCAGCAGGATGTTGCCTGTCTGTTAGAGGAGTTTGGCCAGATCGAGTCCATAAACGTAAGTGTCTAGACACACTGAAGCTAAAAAGCGCCCGCCCGCCTGAAACCCGGTGACATTTCTGACGTTGAATAAGTCAAATAAATGTCTAAAACTTTCTAAATGGAATCGTTCCGTATTGCAAGCAGAAAGGAAAGGTAAAAGACCATATTTACGTTTGTCCGAGCGTTAAGCTCCTTTATTAACGCTGTTCTCTCTGTGTCCTTAGATGATTCCACCTCGAGGGTGTGCTTACATTGTGATGGTTCATAGACAGGATGCCTTCAGGGCCTTACAGAAACTTAGCAAAGGCTCCTACAAAGTCAACCAGAAAGCCATAAAGGTATTCAGCCACTCACACTGTCACACTTCCTGTTTACATACAGCTCAATACCAACTTGTGTTGCGTCCACTGATTCATTGTCTTACAGATTCATCACCTTTTCTAAAGTCTCAGGAGAGCTTTTAGAACTAGTGAATAGGCCTTGATGTAAGGATATATAGATATATGTACAGCTCAGATACTCTGAACTGAATAATTGCTTATGCTAATTTTTATTACTGTGCTTTGTTATGAATCTGTTGTTGATTTGTTACTATAGTCATCTGTGTCAGACGGAAGGTATCAGAATAGAGCGTGTTGTGTAATGACATACAGCGTGTCATGTTGAGGTTAGCTGCAGAGCTAATGTGCTGGACTGTGTCTGTGCAGATTGCCTGGGCCCTGAACAAAGGCATTAAGTCGGAGTACAAACAGTACTGGGATGTGGAACTGGGCGTCACTTACATCCCATGGTCCAAAGTCAAGCCCGACGAGCTTGACGGCTTCCGGGAAGGAGGCATGCTGGACACGGACACGCTGTCGCCAGGTAACCGACCCACCAGGCCCAGTCACCCGCTGATCTGTTCTTCAGGGGAAAACGCAGAACATACTGGTTTGACAGCGTCTCTCCGAACCTGTCAGTCAGATGTCACGTTTGAGTCATGGATATAAAAAGTAGTTTAATTAACTGTCAGTCTGTTTCATTCTAAATTGCTTTACTGAAACATAATCCACAGGATAGATAACGGTCTGTTTTTTTTTAATGGTTTTACTGAAATAAAATCCACAGAATGGAGAGGTGCTGGTGCTGAGATGGAGAGGGCGGAGGAGCTGTCCCAGAACGGGAAGGCCGAAGGCGGGCAGACAGAGGACAGTCCGGGCACCGTCCCCATGCAGGTAATAAAACCCTGGTCTTACAGCAGTGGCCTAATGAACCTGCCCCACTGGATCACCATGAGGTTTCTTCCACAACTCCATTCATCTCCTCCTGAACAAAACACTCCAAACCTTCTACTGTTTTCTTTTTGAATCTGGCCACACTAGTAATTACTTCTCTTCCTCTTCTTCTTCTTCTTCTTCTTCTTCTTCTTCTTCTGCTCTTCTCTGCTCTCCTCTCCTCTCCTCTTCTCTTCTCTTCTCTTCTCTTCTCTTCTCTTCTCTTCTCTTCTCTTCTCTGCTCTGCTCTGCTCTGCTCTGCTCTGCTCTTCTAATTGAGGCATGTTTGTCCTGTCTCTGTTCCTAATTTGCAGTGAGGGAAAAAATTAGGCTACAGTTACAATTCAGCACTGATGTCATAAGGAGATAAATTATAAATGGGATTGCCTTTCACCATCACCGTCTAACCACCGGTTATTACCTCATACTGGAAGCAGCTCTGCATGTGGTTCATTACTGTGGTTATAATAAAGGTTTATTAGAAATGTTGGGTGACATTTCATGTACAAAAAAAGGTTGATATGTGAAGGAGGAGTTTGACAGTTTTAATGTAGGTTACACAGCAGAGTGAGTGGATAATGGTATGTATATACTTGTATATTGACTATTGTGCACTGAATAAAAAAAATCCATCAAAACGAAGAAAAGAGAATGTTTTAAAGAATTCAGTGAAAATAAATTCCTCCCTGTGAAGTAGAGATGTCGTCTCTGTTAAATCCATTTTTATCTTCATATTACGGTGCAGGGGTGAGATGCTTTTGTAACGGGTGTTTACACTCCTCAGCCAATCAGAAACAAGTTGGTAATAAAACATGAAAACGAGCAGAACTTCTGCACTCGGTTTCCGTACACGGTTACAGTATTATTATTATTATTATTACTATATTATTACAGTTTAGCAACGCTAACGGTTTTGCTCTGAGTTCAACAGCGTTTTGATATGAATTCAAACCGGGGGAAAATAAACACAATAAAATTGTTTCTCGGAATTTGCTGCTGGACACACAAAACAACACTGTGAAAGTGTCTCATTCAAAAGTAAATAAATAAATAAGCGATGCGTATTTTGAACACACGTAATATGCGAGTGTATTTCAGTAGTCAAATAGCTGTTGAGATGTCTTATGAAGGTATGGCTTTTATAAAGGTGCCATCATGACTGATTGCCTGTCATGTTAAAGCTACCAAACACTCAGTCAGAATAACTGTATTCTTGCACCTCATATCAGTACCTTTAGTTTGGTTTAAGACTTGAAACATAACGCAAAACCATGGCTCCTCTCTGCATGTATCAGTGAGATAAGATGACCTGTTGTAATTTCAACAGAGATGATTCAAACTGTTTAACTGTCCGTGATTTTGGCCGATGTATAGTGACAGTAATGTTTTTGAAGTCATGTGACCGATCAGCCTTTGTGCCCTCTGGTAACTTCGGCATGTTCGCATGGTGCCGTGTCATTTCTCATGGAACATTTTATGATTGTGAAAAACGATTTGTTACGCGTATGAAAGCCAGCATTATGTAATATTGTAAGCTTCGTCAGTCAGGTGACACATAAGGGGTTTGACAACTGTCTGCTCCGTTGTCATGGTGCTTCAGTGTGGACGTAAACAGACAACTGTAACAAATGTAGGACATGCTGAAGTGATAACTGGTGACATTTTTCTCTTTCATTTTTTCTTCCCAAGTCTTTCTGCCTGCTTAAAAAAACATGATTTATTTTGTTTGTTTGTTGTTTTTACGCATAAAGTTGCACTGCTCTGATTTCCCTGGAGTCGGACAGAATACCAGAGGGAGTCTGGGGGAAATTGATTCTGGTTGGTTTGAAATGGATTTGCTTGCCTGTGATTGGAGCATCACGGTCATGCTACCGTTATCATGTCTGACAGCTAAATGAACGCCTTCCTTGTTTTTCTTCCACCAGAGCCAAAGAAGGAAAAAAAAAAATTCCTCGTAGATAAAGACACAAACATGTTTTTCCAGGGAATAATTTGTCTCTGCGGTCACACATCATGTAATTTTTCCATGCTATCTGACAGAAAAGATAACCCTTAAAAAAAATATTTCCAGCGCTTTTCACTGACATATTTCTGCCCCCCCCCCCCCCCCCCCCCCCAATGTATTATCCAGGTTCCTCCCATGCAGCCAATGGGAGCTGCCGGGTCTCTTCCGCCACCAGGGTTCCCTGGACCCATGGGTATGCCCCCTCCATCTTTCCCCCCGGGCGTCCCTCCTCCTCCGTTCATTCGGCCTGGGTTCAACCCCATGCAGATGCCCCCAGGTACAGTCCCGTGAACAGATGCATTGATAACTTATTTACAACAGACATAGACAGAAATGCCCAAAATGACCATATACATGAATGTTAAGATGGGAACATAGTTTGTGGGAAGTATGGTAAACCTAATGGTGTGTAAGTCGCTGTGCTGTTAAAGTCTATTAAACGACAGAGGCTCTTGCCCATAAGTTTTCATTGTTAAGGATGGGAATGTTATATATGGAAAGCCGGTCATTCCACGGACACCATACTCATTTACTCTCTCACTCTGTATGTTTTAGGCTTTCTCCCCCCGGGTCCTATGCCGCCCCTGGGCTCCACCGGACCCCCCCCTCCCACTGCAGGCGTCAGTATGCCCCCCCCAGGTAAATACAGGAGAGACGTCTTGGTTTTAGTTTATTTATTCGTTCATTTACTTTGGGACAGTGCACATTAGCCAACATTTTAGTTAAGAATGTGTATATATAATATATATTCTGACTTTCAAATGTGTATTCAATGTGTATATATATGTATATATATACTGACTTTCATGTGTCATTTTTCATGTATACATATACTCTGACTTGAATGACTATTATACACTGCCTGGCCAAAAAAAAAGTCGCACACTCTAATATTTTGTTGGACTGCCTTTAGCCTAGATTATGGCATGCATTCACAGTGGCATTGTTTCAACAACCTTATGCAACATCAAAACAATTATTTCTGTCCAGAGTTGCATTCATTTTCGGTAAAGATCTTGTTGGCTACGGGAGAGTCGAATCACTCCGTAAAGTCTTCTCCACCAAAGACTTTCAGTAGGGTTAAAGTCAGGACTCTGTGGTGGCCAATTCATGTGTGAAAATGATTCCTCATGCTCCCTTAACCACTTTTTCCACAATTTGAGCCCAATGAATCATGGCATTGTCATCCTGGAATATGCCCATGCCATCATGGAAGAGAAAAATCCATTGATGGGATAACCTGGTCATTCAGTACATTCAGGTACTCAGCTGACATTTTATTGCCACATAACGTTGCTGAGCCTAGACCTGACCAACTGAAGCAACCCCAGATCATAACACTGCCTCCAGAGGCTCCAAATCCAAACGTCGACTTTTTCTATTTGGCCAGGCAGTATATATTGTTATTGTAACGTATTCTTTTAACTTGTCAACATTGCTAATTATTTGTAACAGTGGTGCTGAGGATACAGATATTCTGTTGAGGTTTGAGAATATTGGGCTGATAACTCAGAGTGACTTTTCTTATCACAGTGGGCAGTTCAGTAGAGGACATGGCGGGTGATCCATCAGGAATGGGTCCCAGGATGAACAGTGAAGGGACAGAGGGATATAATTCGGTTCCAGGTGGGTATTAGTCAATAAGTAACATGGTCATGTGCCTCTTAGTGTCCTCTGAGTTGGTCTTGGCTCTGTCAGTGGAAAGGAGACGCATTAGTTCAAGTTACTTGACTCACTGATTTCTCCGTTAGCCATGTAACTCAAACCAGAAGTCAAAACTGTCCAGGAGCAATGTTCTTTGGCCCTTCTCCTAACGGACAGATTTGACTTTCTGAGCCAAATTATCTGTCAGTTTTACAAAAAATATTGTTTGGTGGAATGCCCCGTGGTGAACAGGCTTTCTCTCCGTCCGCAGGTAATCAGGCCGGTGGTCCAGGAGGTCTTCTGGGGGCACGGCCAGGCATCATCCCCCTACAGCGCCCTCCGGGGATTCCACCCCCCCACATGCAGCAGCGCTACCCCATGCCCCCCCCTCGCCCAGGCATGCCACCCATGCCCCCTCAGATGATGCCCAGGGGACCCCCCCAGATGATGCATCGAGAGCCTCCGCCAGGGGGCTTTGGCATGCCTCCACCCCACCCTGTCAGGGGACCTTATCCCCCACCGCCCGGACCTCCGTTCATACGACCCGGTGGGCCCAGGGGCCCAGAGGGTGCGGACGACCGAGAGGGAAGACCTTATCAAGGCGAACGTCCGGGGTACGGTAGGGAGAGGGAGCAAGACTGGTACAGGGGACGGCAGCCGTTTAACGAAGGAGGTGGTGGAGAGTGGCCAGAGGGGAGAGATCGCTACGGCAACTGGCACGAGGAGGCAGAGCAGCGCGGAGGCTGGGAGAGGGAGCGCAGAGACTGGAGGAGGAGCCCGGACCCGGAGCGGGGACAGGACGGCGAGGAGAGGAGCCGGCGCTCCAGAGGGAGCAGAGACAGAGAACACGGAACCCGGGAGAGGAGCACGCGGTGGGACAGAGACGACAGGCTCGGAGGCGACCGGAGCGAGGAGTCGAGCGGAACTGAGACATTTCACGAATCCAGCAGCTCCGAGCCTCCAGCAGACTCTGCTAAAGAGGCTTCTCAGACTAAGTCAGAAACTGCAACGCCTTCCTCTGAAGTGACTGGAGAGACCCAGACCTCTGAGCCCACAGCAGCAGCAGCTAAACCTGCTGAACAACCCCAGGGAGGAGAGTCATAGACCGCAGGCTCCTTTTCTTAAGTCACTAAATGAAGCTTACTGTAACTGACTTGAGTCACATGTCTTTGGCCAGTGTGGAATATTACTTGGGGTAATCACAATGTTCCACTTTGGTGTTTGAGTGTTATTCAAAAAAAAAAAAAAAAGAAGAAGATGATGAAGAAGAAAGAGAGGAGAGGCAAATCAACAAGGAAACAGAGGAAAAAAAAAAACATTTTGGAAAAAACAAAGAAAATAATAGTGCTGTAAATAAGCTTATACTACTCCAACCATTTGTAGATTTTGCAGGAAGGTGTTTTTTTTTTCTTTCTTTTTTTTGGTAATATTCCTTTGGCTGTTTGAAATGCTGACTAAGAAACAAAAAAGACCCTTTTTGATGTAAATTGTTTTCTCTCTTTTTTTTTTTTTCTTTTTTTTTTAACTTATAACATTTACGACACAGGCGATGAGATGTTTTTTTTTTAAGAAAAAAAAAAAGAAAAAAGAAAAAACGTGAAAGAAAGAAATGAACTGAAGAAACATCTCCCCTGATATTTCAGCTATTAGGGATTGGATTTTAATAAACTATTTTCATACCAGGTAATCTGCTGATTTATTCACAATTGTCAGTATTCACAACCCATGTGGAATCAAACATCTTTTTCTTGTGTAGGCTTGTCTTATTGTTTTGTGGAATTTGTACAATGGATTTTTAGCCTTGCTGTGTTTTCCTTCAGGGATGAAACTGAGTTTGACTGTTGTCTTTACTGGTAACTCTGGGAGTCAGGAACCTACAGAATTCTCCATGTCCACTCCTCAATACACAATCACAACCACGAAATGAACAAACATAAACACGTACGCTACATGGGAAAATTCCATTCCAGTTACACAATTGAAATATCTGGTTGTTTGTGTTTGTTAGTTTCGAGATCAGGAAAGTACATGTCTGTGAGAGACACAAAGGGTTTGTTTTTGTAGAAACAATGATTTGCCAAAACAGAAACAAAAAGAAATCTCACCATCATATGAGTTCTTTAGCATCAGAATCAGGACAGTTTATCTATGACCTTATCCTGATGCTATAGAACATCACTGGCCAGGTATACCACCATTGAAATGGATCACTCCTACAGACAATGAACCTCATGGCAGCAGGTTCCCATACAAAGCGTGCATATGAGTGTCAAGGGATCCATTTACAGTTCACTTGAATGTTGGCGTGGGCAAAATGTGTGACCTGAGTGAGCTTGAGTGTGTTGAGATTGTTTGGTGACAGGTGCACTGGTTCCAGTATCTGAAATGGCTGACCTCTTGGACTCTCCAAGCACAACAATACCTTGTGTTCACAGAGGAGAAGTTGTTCCAGTAAGTAGAGGACTGATAACAGCGGAAAAACATTGTTAGGTGGTTTGAGAAGTCCTGCCTCCTGTTGCATTGAACCGATGTCAGATTTAGGATTCAGTGGAAGCGTGGGTCCACTGACCCATCCGGACTGATGTCCGTGGTATAGGCTAGCGGCACTTGTGTAATGTCGGATAGATTATTTTCCTGACATGTCCGCTTGAGTAATGTTTGCACACTTAAGCATATCAACTTTTGTTGATTAGGTGCATCCCTTCATGGCTACAGCTAACCTTCCCTCACACAGACACTTCCAGCAGGATAATGCACCATGTCACAAAGCATACACAGTCTCAGACTGGTTTCAGCAACACGAGACCGAGTTCACGTTATTTGGGTGGCTTAAGCATTCACCAGACCTCAATCCAGTAAAGCGAATTTGGAATGAGATTGAATGGGCTGTTTACAGCAAAGTCTAACACTATCCTTCAGCAACTGCAGGATACCATTAGGTTAGCATGAAGTTAAACGTTCCACCATAGAAGAGATGAGGGATCCAACATGATACTAGACACCTGTACCCAACAAACCGGCCAGTCCGTGGAAATCAGCGAGCTTTTTAAAGTTTATGAATATTGAATCATGATATCATTACACGCCTGACGTCTAAGCCAATCGTTTGCAGCCTTTCCACCTGCGTCCTGATTGGTTGATTGAGTTGCGTCCGCCTCGTGTTACCAAACAGTATCGTGTACTGAGTCGCAGGCATTTTGTCTAATCTTTTTTACTTGTTCACATCTAAAATTCACCATGGTGTTGAAGGCTGTCTGTGTTCTCAAAGGTACCGGAGAGGTGACTGGGACCGTATATTTTGAGCAGGAGGTAACGTATCGATGCATTCTTCGTCAAAAATTTCTTTTTTTCCAAAGGCGGTACCATCACACGAGTACTTTGTGATTGCTGTACACTTTGACATACTCAGGGAAACTGTGGCCTTCTAATACAAGCAAGCAAATGGAATTGAAGTCTAAAACAGATTAATGCAACACCCCGTGGAATTTCATCGAATCTTGTGAATCAAGTTTGCTTACGGTTAATGATATACGTAACGTCAGTGCACTCAACTCTAGTGACATGCTAGCAAGTTACACCCACAGTTCATTTAGGAGGGTCTAAGTTCATGCCGCTCGCTAGCTTGCATGTGCACGTTAAGTTAACTTTTCATTGAAGTGCATGCATTTCGAAAAATTTTCGGTTTTAAAATGTTGGTGATATAACTATTTGGATTTGCAGTCAAGACATTAACCTAGTAGCTAATATCAATGTTGGCCTTTGCAGCTATTTAGATAGCTACACCGACCTTTGATACTCTGTGTAGAAAGCAGAGAGCTCTTAAGCACATTTATAGATGAAAGTTTATGTCAGCCGAGCCGACTGCACGATAGTTAGGATTTGTAAAGCTTGTTGCACAAGGAGCTTAACCGGCTTCCCCATACCATGACCGGTTTTGCGCAAGCAAGTGGCTGGCTAACTGCACATTAAGACTTTAGCATTTCGTGCTACAGAAGTATCTCAGAGCATCGTGCTTTTACGTTTATGCTTCAAAGCTGGTCAAGTCGCCGTTTTGCTGAGTCACGCTGCGAGTAACCTCTTTACCTCTCAATTCTGCGTCTATATCGAATCCCTCTATTGGCAAACATGGCCGGCTAATGTTTTGGGAGCACTTTTCGTTCGACCCTGGTAATATTAATTCGCTGCTATAGCTAGAAATATTACGTTGCTCTAGTTCATCAACATAAAAAACTCTAACGACTAAAGAGCATGGGCATCAATAGGATCAAGGCAGATACCGCTGTATTGTATCCTTACTGATATAATTAAAACACTATACCATCAATCCGTTTTGTTTAAGGTGAGGGATTGAAGTAAAAATTGAGAGAGCAGGCTGTGTTTGTACAGACAGCACTGCATTCATTATTGAGAGAGACATTTCTGAAATGTAGTATTATATTTCTCTGTGTGCTGTAGAATGATTCTGCTGCAGTGAAGGTGACTGGAGAGATAAAAGGACTCACTCCTGGTGAACATGGATTTCATGTCCACGCCTTTGGTGACAATACTAATGGTGAGCATCCTGTCGCACCACTCAAATACACTCCTGTGCACTGCTCTTGATGCTACAGGGCATCTTAAAGCTGGATCAGCCAATTAATGAACTAAAGTGTTCATTTCAAGCTGTCTGTGGCTTAAATAAAAGCTACTGGTAGGGTAACTAGTGTGCAGTCCAGTTTTGTCTCATGTCAGAATTGGCATTAAACTGATCTTCCTTTTGGGCACTGTGCAGTTGGGTATCGAATCCCTTAGACCAGGGGTGGGCAAATCCGGTCCTGGAGGGCCATGGTCCTGCTGTTTTTCTTGTCGACCAACTAAATACAGTCTCTGATTGGCTGAAGAGCATGCACACCTGTTTTCAAAGTGAAAATCAACAGGTAGCTAAGAGGTGAAAACCAGAACCAGCAGGACACCGGCCCTCCAGGACTGGATTTGCCCACCCCTGCCTTAGACCTTTCAAAGTTCTGCTTCTTTTTGTCATTCCTGTTCAATTAGTCACATTTTCACCTGGGAAACAAGTGTGTGAACTTTTCAGCTAGTCAGAGACCACAGTGATTGATTGTTATGAGTATCAGCAGGGCTTCGGCCTTCCAGGACAGGACATAATTGCTACACCGTTTATAACATTCACCTTCCTTGGTTTTGTTTTTTCAGGCTGCATCAGTGCAGGACCTCATTTCAACCCCCACAACAAGACTCACGGCGGACCCACTGATGAAGTCAGGTATGTCGATGTCGAACTTTGGTGACCTCCGCCGAACAGCAGTCAGTGAGTGAAGTGTTTCTTAATTTGCCGTGACTTCATGCTTGGCTTCTGATGTGCATGCAGTGGGGCACCATGTGTAATCTGTTTTCAGGTGCTTGATTCATTTTGATAATATTTCACTTTGTTACTGTTTCACACATTGTGAAACGTCACTGTGTGGGAAAGTAACATTGAAGTGAGATTTGTAACTTGACGCAAGGGTTGAAATTAGAAATTCCCACTCATCAATGCAGGTGGAATCATACAGGGACATGCAGCTGTCAGTATTTACCTGACACTTTTTCAAGAGACCAAAAACACGTTGGCATTCTCTGACCACAGACCAGTATTCTTCAGTAAAATCTTTGGGTTGATGAAATTACTGAAAGTCCTGTGACTCTTGAAACCCGCTGGCCACAGTGACAGTCTGTGGTCATTGAAGTTAAATCCATACTGTTAAACAGACTAACCACTTGAACTTTCGTCACTATTGCAAAACTACAAGACATCTTGCCCTTTTGTGCCTAAACTAGAACTAAATAACACTAAAGCATCCATGGTCATGCATTCTTCAACAATTTGAAGGCATGTATAATTTGCATTGACCTATAGATTCATGTATGAAAAGTTCTGTTAATGGAGAAGCATGTGGTAACGTGTAGGAGGCCTTCAGCAGTGGTGGATGCTTCTTACATTGAGAGAAGCAATGGCTTCGTGTCCTCTAACCTTTTGGCTCTACCTCTGCTGAGTCACTGTGATCTGCAGTATTAATGTTTATTATATAAACAGTGACTTTGCTCAACATCATGAATAAGCAATATGACTATAATTGCAATGTAGGTCACTGTTCAAATTCAAGAGTCCTCATAGATTTAAATAAGATGCATATCGGAGATATTGCATCAGCGTCTCAGGATGTGGACATTGAAATTTTTGCAAAATCCCTAACAAGCAGGCAATCTGCCTTTTTTTTTTTTTGTCCTTGTTTTTCCCGCTTAATGGTGCAGGTTGTATATGTCTGTATTGACTTATCTAGTTCTGCCTCTCCATTAAAATCCTATTCATTGCATGACTGTGTTCATTCATAATAAGCCCTGTAGCTGGAGTTAAATGAGTTAGCTGCAGTCATAACTACAGTAGTACAGTAATACCCTGTTTTCCTACAGGCATGTTGGGGACCTTGGTAATGTAACTGCCGGAGAAGACAATGTTGCCAAAATCAGCATCGTGGACAAACAACTGACACTCACAGGGCCTCTGTCCATCATCGGCAGAACCATGGTGGTAAGAAAGACAGCCTGGACAGCTGTTTCATAGTACGTGTTCCCAGTCATTTCGCTCCATGCAGTTCTCATATTTATTTTTATTGACCTGTTTTCTAGATCCATGAGAAGGCTGATGATTTGGGGAAAGGAGGAAACGATGAGAGTCTGAAGACTGGAAACGCAGGGGGGCGGCAGGCCTGTGGAGTTATCGGGATTACTCAGTAAAAAGAAAAAAAACCCCAAAAAAACCCCAAATAACGTTAGCACTAGACCCACTTAGATGACCAATCAGGTTGCCCCAACAGCACTAAGCTTTTCAGGAAATTTATTTTTGCAGGATCAGTGTTAAGAGAGAAAAAATAGACTATGTAAGTATACCACCCCACGAGAAGCTGTTTTTTGCTTGTTCTTTCACATGTTCATTAAGTGGTTGTGTTGTGGCTCTGTCGCAAGATTCTGGCAGTTATGACGTAGTGTTCCAAGATCGCCTGAAGCCATTCATTCAATAAACACTCACTGGTTAACCTTCTGGATTTGAAAATGTTTCCTCTTCCCGCTCATGTCCTGTCCTTTTAGTTAAGGCTGACGTCCTATGCAGTGACTTGTAAAGAACAGTAGATGGCACACTTTTCATTTATTTTGAACACTGAGTGATCAGTTGGCTTTGAAATGACAAAGGTTTGGGTGACGTTCACACGGCTAACCGTATAAAATAATTCAGTCGTAAATATCTATCGAATGCAGGTCCAGTTTCAGTAATTATTTTTAGAATAACAAAGTGAAAAAGCGTATACCTCAGTACTAATCCAAAAAGCGTCTGATAATTCGTCATGTAGAACTTTACTGAATGATCACACATTTCCCGCTATCATTTATTTCGTTCTACTTTCTATAGACAGCTTTATGTAAATAATAAACGGAGCTGGAGGGCTGGCGTAAGTATATTCACATACGAAGCGGCAATATTATTCTTTCAGAGTGAAATTGCTTTTTCTGATCTGAAAGGCAGTAAAAATTGAAGCCATCAGCGATGCTATGAATACTATTTGAAGTGGGTGGTCGCGCTTCTGACATTTGACTCTGCATTTGATACTGCTATTAAACAGCTGCGCCCAGTGCTAGCCAACATGCACAGATGGCTACCGTATTGGTGCTGAAATTACATGCTCCAAAACCTCCTTTTCTTCAAATCAAGAGACTCTCGTGAAGAAACTTGGCATTTTTAGTTTCCTGTCAAGAGGAAATGTGATTCTCGTATGTTCGGAAGCCAAGTTTCAAGAGGAGGCAGACAATGATCTGCCGTTGAATTTCTGGACATCCAGTCATTACCTGACATTCATAACACGTGTGTGATGCTGTTTGGTGGAATTAAAAGGATTTTGCATAATCGCCAGACTTTTCAGTGTGCGGTTGGCGATTTAAAAAAAAAAAAACATGGTGAGGTCTTGCAGTTTTTATTTTGAGCTGTTACAGCAGCGTAGACAGCCTACTCCAAACTCAAGAGGCAATTTCATAGATTTTATAATAAAACAAATCACCCTGGTTAAAGAAATTATCTGAAGGAGACCTCTTGTTAAATCTGCCAAGAATGGAAAGTTATGTATTTCATCCATGGCGCACTGAACTGGCCTACATCACTGCGAACGCGTAGGAGATTCCCGAAACCACTGAACAGTTCGCTAAAAATGAGATGCTATCGTTTCAAGGGTCCTGTGTTAGAGCAAGGAATTCAGAGAGCCCTCATAATCCTGGGCCGATTTTTAGAGGCAGATGCATCCAGTCAAGCGTAATGTTTCAAAAAGCCGATATAAATAGCTTCTGTAAGAGGGTTTATGAATAATGGAGGTGATGCCCAACGGAGCCATGAGAATACAAGCTACGACTGTGAGACAATGCCCACCTGGGACCCAGAAGTCAAGAGGGCCTCTGGTGATGTTTTTTTTTTTTTTTTTTCTCTAATAACCTTATGCCGCTTATTTGAATGTACTGTTCGTGTTTAACTGTGCTTCCATTCGCCATGCAGATTAGAATGACCGCATAAATCGACCGCACTTGACATATTTCACAAGTTGTTATCTGCAGTACAGCAACGTAATCATATGGTGTTAGGTGGGAACAAGGAGTTAGTGATTTCTTACGTACTTATCATCTTAGTTTTAATTACTTTCGGTAGAAACGTTTTCTCAAGATGATGTGTCAAGATAATTGCTAACTCAAAGGCCTAAAGGACGAGTACATGCCCATTTAAACAGTATTGCAGGAATTACAGTTGAGATGCTCAGTTCTAATAATACCTGCTCAGAACACACACTGTCATTTCCCTAATGAGTTGTTCTACACTGTTCTTAAAATCTCAGTCTAAGAATTTTTCTGAAATACTTAAAGGAGGTTGCCACTGACATACTAGGTTCTCTTTGACCTGCTCTCACAGTGAATCTCAGTGATTATCTCCACCTGTAGGAGTGTCTAGACATTGGTTTCCTAGCAACATCGGTCAGATTCCCTGGGAGCTAGCAGCATGTCAGCTGACTGAGGAAGTGTTTGGTTGTTTTGGCTGGGGTTATGCAAGGTCATCCCAAGTGTCAAAGAACCCAGGAGAACATTGTGTCAGAGAAACTTGTATAGCTCATCCAGACTTAAAAGCAGCAAAGATTAAAGCAGATGTTGAATCCTAAGCGTTTCGGCCAAAAGGAATACTTGATATTGTGGTGTTCTGGTTATTACATCTGAGTTTTGTTCACTTGACCTCCTTTTTAACCTCAGGGGGTATTCCAAAATGCAGGATTTCAAATTGCGCACCACCCCCCAAACATTGTTTGTGTATCTATATCTATATCTATATATCTGTATCTCTCTCTGTACGTATATATATATATATATATGTGTGTGTGTGTGTGTGTGTGTGTGTGTGTGTGTGCGCGTATATATATATATACACATATTTATTTATTTATATGAAGAGGAGAGCCGTTGAGGAGCATTCCCATTGCACAGTCATTGGCTTCTGTTTTACGTTATCCTTGTAACCAAGAAATCCTGTTTGTAGAATAGCCTGAGTGCATGTTACTAATAGCAGCCAAAGTCGGTCTACAGGTTTGCAGGCTTGAATAGGTGGGTTCTGCAGCTGGTTTTGTGTCATCTGTTAAGCCTCACTCTGACTGTCAGGGATTACACCCTCAATAGGCCTCAATTGTCTTTAGTCTAATGTTTTAAAAGAGTAAACCACACCTATTTTTGATCATATTTTTTGATCCACTTTGCACAGGAAAGTTCTGGAAAAGTGCCGATATTTTGGAACTGATGGTAGATGTCTAGGTCTGAAGCCACAGGCTGTAAAACGGCCCCCTTGCTGCGAGTCAGGGGGTGAGTTAATGATCTCTTACAAATGACTGGACCTCTTTGACCTGACCTTTGCCCTCCGGCATGCCTGATATTTGCCCGGAAGCTCTCATAAATGCCGCGAGAGCCATCTGAGAGCAGATGTGTGTATGTGCTCCACTTTCACTAGTGTTAGCTTAGCATTTTACTGCCTGAGAAAATTTCTCTCTCTCTCTCTCCCGGCTGTCTTTTAGTGGTACGCGCCGCTAATGGAAGGAAGGTACAAGACACACATTACTGAAGCTCCACTGCTGTTAGTTTTTTTTCCCCCTTTTCTTTTTCTTTTTCTTTCTCTTTTTTTTTTTTTTTTGAAGGTTCAGGCTCTCCACAGCTGTAGGAACTCTCGGTGGGTTCCTGGTCCATATGGCATGTAACATTCTGACATGTCTATATTTAAACCCTTTACATCCTCGCCTTCGAAAAAAAATGACCCAAATGTGAGCGTTCATATGTTTGACCCGACCTGTGCGGTAATGTAGGTCAAGTGGAATTGGTGACATCTGCTTCTGATTCAGTTTGCCTGTGTCGGATTAAAGTGCCGTATATATAAAACAAGCTGAGGCGAAAGTTAAACGTGTGGGAGGCTGGATGAAAGACTAAAGGTGTTTTAAAACTAAATGCTTTTCTCGTTGGATAAGTAGGTTTTGCGGTGTCAGATGCTTGATTCATCAGCTGTAAGAGGGTTGTGGTTACAGTGCAGCACGGAGATTCACATTGTCACCATACTTGTCACCACACCCTAACAAAGGCCTTTCTAAAATTTCTGTTGTGTCACATTTCTATTGTGTGTGTGTGTGTGTGCGTGTGTGTGCACGTGAGTATCTGTCTGTCTCAATCCTCTTGAATAAAAAACCGCTTAACAATGCTAATAAGAACAAGGAGAGCCACAAGAATGCCAATTCTAGTACGACTACTACTGCAACTATTAATAGTACTAATAATGGTAATGACAAAATGCACTTATTTGTTTGTTATGTACACCTCAGTCTACCTCAAGGTCACTGTATAGAAAGGTGAATGGTTAGGCATATAGTACACGGTCAGTGGAGGTCATTCCTTGTCTTGAACTTCTTTCTTCTGGTCATTAATCACTGCAGTAGTCATTGAGTAGGTTTCAACTTTGCTCCTTCAGAGATTGGGAAGGGGAGGGGTGAGGAGTCGCAGACAGGAACTGAAGCTCTGTACACCCTGACCTCAGCCAATCAATCAATAAACGAACCCAAAATAATCAATGGTTCACAGTCAAACGCACTCAACAATAAACAGCAACAGGTCTTTGCCAAGCAATTTCACGTCTACTGCCAACCGTTTTGGCAGTTACATTCACTTCCTATCTAACAGCCAAAATGACAGCGGCAAGCACAAAAATGAAAACGCTCACATGCTTTCTAAATGAAATAATCATATCCATCATTTTATAGCACATTAGACGGGATAACCCTGATTATCCACGAAGCATCAGTGGAATTGTAGACACTGCCGTCGCTAATGTGCAGTCGCTCAATAAAAAATGTGACGGTAATTCATATGAAATGAATATGAAATAGCAGATAGGACAGATATCACAGCGTAGGCACTCAGCAATATGTAATAATAATGAATTATATTTGTTCATATTTGTTAATGGAATCCATAATGGGGGATGGTATTATTGCAACCTTATTTAGAAGCTAAAATGCATTTCAGAACGAGGGCTTACGTAAGTGAGGAGTGAAACAGGCTCCCCTCACAAAGTCAAAGTACAAATACCAAGTTTCAGTCGGGAGACAGCGTGATAATACCTTGGTCTGTCGTAAGCCATGACTAAGATTCCTTGTCCACTTGCCAGATGTAGTCAATTAAAGAGACTTTGTGGCACATTCCTGTCATAGTGTGACTCAGAAATGGAATTTGAAAAGGCCTTTTTCAACTATTTATGGGGGAAAGTAAGAGATTAAGAGTGTATTTGGCCAACAGCACAGCTAAACACTACCTCCACATGAGGAAATTGTTCAGTCTCTCTGCCCCACTCACAACCTGGTGTCCTGGCAGACAGACAGGTTTTAAGAGCTCATTTGAATAGCAGTTATTTAAATCCTAGTCTATCGTAGATGCAAGAGTGAAAGGTAAGTCCCATAAGGGAAGTCACGTTGGATGTCCCAGAACTGAAAAAAACAGAACATTTTACAACAAGTATCCGTGAAGTCGAGATGAACTCTCTGTCTCTGTCTCTCTTCTTTCCTTTTTTTTGCATCATTCTGTGTCACGTCTACACTGACATATGGGTGTGTATGATTCATTTAAGCTCACGGCGGTTTTTAAAAGAGAAGTTTTTAATTCTGCTTTTTGGGAGGGGCTTCCTCCTTTTGTCGGAGAAGTGAAATGATATTTGATCGGATGATTTGAAAGCTTCGGTGTGGCTTCTTGGCCTTTCTGTATGGACAGGGAGATGTGTGTCATTCCTGTAGGTGTGTGTGTGTGTGAGTGTGAGTGTGTGTGTGTGTGGGGGGGGGGGGGGGGGGTGCATTCAGACTTCCCATAATATAATGGGGGAAGGGAAGTGAAGGGTTTTTTTTTTTCTATCTCACCGTTTAACTGAAATGATTTAGATTATTCATTTTTATAGATCATGATTTGGTTGTGCTGATGTAATGGATTTTTTTTTTTTTTTAAATCTCCAGTCTCTCAACCCCCTTCTGGGCAAGGAGCAGCAGAAAGTCTTCGGATCGTTTGAGATTGGGCTGCAGTTTTATCTCGACTGTGTTTTGACGCCGATGCCACGCACTCTGTGTAAAGGTTAGGCTACCTGAGGTGTCGCGTTGAGAAAGTCTCCTTTCCTCTGCTGAACTCGTGTTAAGGTCTTTCTTTAATTGCTTTTTCATTATCAGACCATGGTTTGCTGCCTTGTTTCCAGCTTCTTAGTCCTGAGCTACAATTAAGTCTATTAATTGAAACGGTGATGCGTGCACAGAAGAACGGACACCTGAGGGGGTAAAAACCTGTGAGTGAGATAGAAGTTGGGTGATTTGAGGTTGTGTGTGCCACTTACGTGCTGAGAATTCAAATGAGCTGCAGACAGCGATAGAACTGCTCTTCAGACCACAAAGCTGCTGATGAGTCGGAATGTTCTGGAAAACTATCCTCATCTCTTTGGTGTCACCCGTGTTTCATGTGGTGTGTGTATATGATGAATGCACAAAGCGCACGCACTTGTGTGTGTGTGTGTCTGTGTTTGTGTGTGTGTGAGAGAGAGAGAGAGAGAGAGAGAGAGAGAGAGAGAGATGGTGTTTGGAACAAGTGTTTTATTACATCTGCTCTCTTTTTCTTCTTGCGTCCTCTTGTGTGAACCATAACTCATAAATTTTGTCCCAATGGCACCAGAAAGCTTTCAAAAAAACCCCTCCAAAACTTTGGATTGTTGATTGAATGGCTGTGTCCGAAATGGCATACTACATACTACTCATATCTTGACGTAAAAGTAGTGAGTAGTATGCAGTACATGGAAAATAAAAGTTTTGCAATACACGACAGTTACCCAGATGATGTACTACTCTGGCAAAAATTTGCAGTATACAACCGGAGCTCACTTCGTCAGGTACTGCATCCCATGATGCAATGCGGTGATTTCCAACTGTCAAAAATTTCAAAAAACATGGAGGACAGCGACAGAGGCAGCTTGAACTCCGGCTGCAGTTCTGAATATAAATGTATCAGTGGCATATTTAGTGTAATAAGTCTTCATGCGCTTTCTTATAGGGCTACTTTTCATAGATGTTTGTTGTAGTCGTGTACTCATTTTTAACAGAACAAAAGCCCAACCGATAGTAAACATGGAGTACACTACACGAAAGTTCTCATGATTGCATATCATACTGCATACAAGGATGGTTCCAGGAGATGGATGCTGGGATGAATAATGGAGGCAGCTAGAAGTGTGGCATTGAGAAGGTACTGTTGGCACTTTTGCGTACGAGGCCGGGGCACACGTCTCCGTGGGTGGTAGAAGTGCTGTTCCACCATTTTTGAGGAAGGATTACACCCCCCCCCCCCCCCCCCCCCCCCCCCCCCCCCCCACCACCCCACCCCTTCCCCCCTGGGAGCAGGCGTGAGTTCGTCTGAGAGGAATTTCTCCTTCTGATGTCTTAATCCCTTTTCCTTTTTAAGCCCCTCCCTTTTCTTCCTTTTGTACTGTCCTCATCAAAATGATGCTTAAGCATTTTTATAGCCCTAAGTAGTCATTTTGGCTTGATTTTTTGAGCTCCCTACTCCCCCCCCCTTCTTACTGAGTGTGTGTGTGTGTGTGTGTGTGTGAGACTGACTTTGAGAATCCTACCCCTTTAATAGAACACCGTTTCTTTGTTAGAGTGTGTGTGCCTGTGTGTGTGTGTGTGTGTGTGTATGCTTGAGTATTTGTGATATGGGAATTTGAGCTCTTTAGCAGAATGCTCTCTCTTCATGTGTGTGCGTGTGTGTTTGTGTATGTGAGTGTGTCTGTGTGTGTGTGTATGTGTGTGTGAATGTGTGTGTATGCTTGACTGTGAGATGAGAATTTGTGCTCTTTGGTAGAACACACTCTCTTTGTTTGTGTGTGTGTCTGCGTGTGTGTGTCTGCGTGTGTGTGTGTATGTGTGTCTATGAAGCTATTCATACTAAACGTGTATGTGTGTTAGTATATATCCAACGTGGCATATTAAGCTCTCTGATATGCAGAGACGGGAGGGGTTCCACAGTTGTAGCCTGTAGACTGATTATGATATTGTTGCCTGACCTGGAAAGAAACGATTCCCACTCCAGAGTGTGGATTTAGAGGGGGGTGGGGGGGGGGGGGTGGGAGGTGTTACAAGGGCACGACTGGGAAGGAAAGACAGAGAGAGGGAGAGAGAGAGAGAGAGAGAGAGAGAGAGAGAAGCCAGGGGCTGACTCTTCTAACGCTGGCACGTCAGTTTTTATTTTCATGCCCCATATCCCTGGGCTCTGCTCGTCTGCGCCCCTCCTCTAAAGAGCAGCGTGTAGCGTGGTGAGGATGTCGCTGCGATATTGTGCAATATTCCGGTAATTATGATGAAACTGAGTGATGAGGTCACTGGAAACTGTGTCATCTTTAGGAGAGAGAAGTCTTTCGTGCTGCCCCTGTTCCATGTCGGAGTGATACCGTTTGTCTTCCTGCCAATGGATGAATCAGATTTTAGGAAAAAAATAAAAAACAATATAAAAATACAATATAAAAATACAATATTAAAAAAATGCTGCTATACAGTAATAGTTTTTATCTCTTTTTTTAATAGAGGTTTATATCCATAATAACATGTAAACTACATGTTTGTTTGTCTTTTTGCCCTGGAGTAAGTCAGGTTTTTTACAGGAAAAAAACGAAAAAATCCAAAAATCTAAATCGCATCAAAACGACAGCGTAAAGCAAAGGTTCGATTTTTTTTTTTTAGATCCTCGTGCCAATAAACAACATGAAAACTGCATGTTTCTCTTTTGATGCTATCATATCTGTAAGCTCATCTTCTCAAAGCAGCTTTGATCATGTGATTATAATCTTGTATTCCCAGCAGCCTGCCTACCCCCCCCCCCCCCCCCAAATTTGTTCCACGTATTTGAACATATCGTTCATTGTGTTACTTCATACTAATTACCTCAGCAGAGCTACAAGGTCAAAAAATAAGACTCTTCTGGCTTTGCTAGATTATTGATATATCTCCATAACCACGTGTGCGTAGCTCCTGGTCTGGCTTTCACGCGGTAGCGGCGGGTCTGATAAGCGCGGGATGAGCCTTGGACGAGTGAGAGATTCTTCAGCTGGCGTTACCGCCGTGATGTTTCAGCGTCTCGGCGTTCGCTTTGTGAGGGAGGCCAGTTTGACACTGATTTGGTTTAAAAAGCCAGGCCTCTGGTGACAGATAGTGAGGGAAGTGATTTGGGTTTTTTTGCAAAAGGAGAACAGGGAAGCACAGAGCTTATCAAATCTGACACTATTCATGCGCGCGGCGGGTTCGCCACTCTGACTGATAGCCATTCTTTGTACCTGTATTCCTGTGAGGCAGTGTGTTAGGTTTCAGGGCTTCTTTTGTTATCGGCCACTGTAGCCATTCCGTGTGTGTGTGTGTGTGTGTGTGTGTGTGTGTGTGTGTATTAAATCACCAGCCTCAGGAGCTGACTGGTTTTCTTGTAGAATTACAGTCGAGCAGATATTGGATAAACACACAGGCCTGAAGGGAAGCACGGGCCTGTTTCCACGGAAGTCAGTGCAGACAGCTCTGCTCATGCTAATATTTCAACTCAAAATGAGATGCTCTCGCAATGCAATACTTTCATTTTCCCTCCAGATAATGAGAAACTGATGCGTGCAGGACTACACACGCGCACGTGTGCGCGCGCGCACACACACACACGCACACACACACACACTTTCATGAGAAGGGATGTATTTTGCAACAAGAGAAATTATATAGTGATAGCTGCTGTGTTTTTTTGAATGTCAAATTTGAATGTCCACAAAAGTAAAAAAAAAAAAAAAAAAAAAAAAGTCAGAACTTTCAGCAAGGGATTATCTATTTGCTCTTTTACAAAAGACTTATGTCCCTGTTGACTGTAATCCCAAGCCACACACACACACACACACACACACATACCAAAGGCTTTGTTCTTCGCACATGGTATGTGGGTTCCTTGGTTCTTGATCAGCTTTTCCAGTGGAGGGCTACAGACCAGGAACTCATAACAGTTTGCCAGAGAGATCAAATAGAAAACATTTCAGATGCACCCTCTCAAAGATGTTTTTCTTTCATGGTATAAAATTGTCAACATCTGTTTGGGAACTCCAGAGGAAAAAAAAGACAGACAGAGACTACAGTCTACGGGTCTCGATCGGAACTTACTGACGAGGTCTTTGACCTGTATGTGTCTCTGAAATTCACCTAAAATGACCAGACAAGGACCAGAAAAGAAAGCTGCTGTGTTATCTCCTTTGTCCTTTAATTAAATCAACTGAAGGCTGTAGTTATAAAAAAAACATTCAAGCCGATTTAACAAATGTATATTCGGGCCTGTGTCAGTCAGCCCGCCTCACTGTGCATTTTTACGCACGTCTGTTCTCGACCGATGTTTAAAATACGGTGGTTTTTCCCCCTCACACTACCTTAGATTGCATTACCGAACACTCACGTTACAGTACGTCTGAGGTCAAGGGACACGTTTAGTTACCTCATTTTTGTAGTGTTTTAAATTCGAAGCATTGCGAGATTCATCTTGAATGAGGAGGTATTGTGTTCTCCTCTCTCCGGACGACGGGCCGTCTCTCTGACCCCCTGCCCTGAGTCCTCTCTGTGTCACTTTTGATTGTGGTGCGAGTGTGACATGGTCTGGCCCGACCTCCCTGTAACCACGCAACACAAGAGTGGTATTGTCGCTCTTCGTGTCTGGGCGTAATAAGCCCAGCTGCTGTGTACTGGGCTGGGGAATACCCAGGGAGGATATTTAAGGATCCTGACTGATAAACCGACACAGACGGTCGCTCTGTAGTTCCGTCTATCAGCTGCCGGCCCCCTGAGTGAGAGCAGGAGACGCAGACAGAGCACAAATGAACTCAGCATATTATCAACCACAGCCAGTTTTGCTCTGGGCTGTAGGGTAGGCTCATTTGCGGTGGATAATATTTCCCACCAGTAGAAAAATTTTACCGCATTTTTACCACCGTTAAATTACAATTCAAGGGGGAATGTAAAGAGTTCCTTTTTTTTTTTTTCCTGGTCTGAAAAACTACATTTTTACCACCCCTGTCTTTGAACCTGCTCGTGTCAGATCCATCAGAATCTTTATTTGCTGACATTTCGTACGGTGACCGCTTCCGGAATGGTCTATTCCGGAACGTCTCGTTATGGGGTTGTTATGGAGACTGGCCAGACATGGTTGCTGTGTGTGTATAATCCAGTGGGGCTGTGAGACAGTTGCGTTGGAGAGGCATGACCGACCTGTTCAGACATCTCTCCAGTTTTCTACATGTAGTTTACGGACCTTATCTGCAGTGGGAACTGGTTTTAATTGGCCGTCGCCTTGCTCCGAACAAGTCCATTACTGAAAACAACCTTCATTATATAAACATAACATTGCACAACTTCTTGTGTTCTTTTTTTGTTCTCTTTCATTCTTTTCTTTCACTTTGAATGTTAATACCCTCCGAATATTCAATGCGGTCTGCAGGAAAGGTCAAGATGTCATTTCAGTTTTGATGCAGAAATCCCATACTGGACGTAAAAAACAGATACAGATAAAGTTTTTTTTCTTCTTTTTACAGATGTAAAAATATTATTTCTAATCCCTTGTGTAAGGCCCATTTTCATCGCTTCATGGGTATTTTGTCACTAGATGCGTCCTCCTCGTGTCCTCCACAGGAGATGGCCTTTTGTTAACCTGGATCATGTTAGAAGGGAAAACTGAGATTTGCTCAATAGACGTGACTGAGGGCAAAATGTCATAAAAAAAGAAAAAGGGCGGCTGGTATTTGTGGCTGGAGTGATACGCTGGCACACACACACTCACACACACACACACACACACATTACACACTACACTCCTCTGCCCTTCAGTCGTCGAATACTCTTCATCTTCCATTATCTCCATCTTTCTTTCATTTGCATGGAAAACAAGGTCTAGTATCCCAGACACTCTGTCAGCTTTGCCTCTCTTCATATAACCCGCTCTGTCATTAACGATCTGTCGGCAGGGAAACGGAAGGACACCTCTACGGGGAATTAACCTGCTTTTCGGAGTCAGGCAGACTGCGTAATGAAGTGACTCAACACAGTGTTCAGACATCAACAAATTCCACGCTGAGCGCTTAGTCACAAAGCAACCAGTGCTCATGTGTACTGATCACGTGGTCGGCTTTTTGAATAGATCTGCATTTTAATTTGGGTTCTTCCACGGGCTGCAATGTACCGTAAGCTACGCCTGAACAAAACGAGGCCTCAAGCCAAGCCACGTCAGTGTCTGTGTACGTGTTCAAAAGTTAATTGTCATTCCGCCAGAGACCACGAAGCTCTTTCTCTCTCTCTCTGCGTCGTTTCAGTCATTTTACTTCATTTGTTCCCTCGGATTGTAGTCCGGGGGCCTTGATGCAAAATGGAGCAAACTGTTGCCCTAAAATCACCCACGTTTTTTTTGAGTTCTGAATCAAATGAAATTTAGCCAAAAAGCAGCGGGGTTTGAACTCTGTAACGGGCTGTTAACGCAGCGCCTTCCCGTAAGCTCCCGTCTCTCTGATTCTGCTTACTGTCTTTCTCAACCCCTCAGACTCAGAGCAGGTCTCCCTCAGTTCCACTCAGCATCAGCTAGAACCGAACGTGCGGACGCTTTCGGTTCTCCTCGTTCCCCGTGAGGTTTTTTCCTGAAGGGGAGGGGTGAGGGATAGACTAAATGGGTTATGCTATGAAGCATGTTTCCCAGAAACTGGGTTTAGCAGCAGCTTATTAATGAAACTGCACTTTGTTGTTGATATGGATATGACTAGATAAGACCTGTCTGTCAAGTTTACTGGATGTAAAGGGAGGGTGTTGGGGTGGGAGTATTTATGTGTCACACTCATGTATTTCTGAGGAAAAAAAAAAAAAAAAAAAAACGGTCACAGGATTTGATAGTAAGCCTCCTTCGCAATCCAGTTGCTCAGGACGTTTCGAAACGAGAGGCGTTTAATCCTAGCTAACACGCGCACTGGTCCTTACTTTAATATGCATCTCAAATGTGCATAATTAAAAAGACCTTATCCAAACAAGCCCCGCTTAATTTATGCTTCTTCTTCTTTTTTTTTTTTTTTCTGGTCGTGATCGGAACTCAGTCTCGTCTCTTGCGCATCGTAATCTCCATATATTATGATCTCAATATTAATTTTTGTTGCTGTTTTTTTTTTCACATTCATTTGCATGCTAAACACTGAACTGATAGTCTGTGCCATCTTATTACAACTGCCAGAAGATATTGTATGACTGGAAATAGAAAAAACATGTATTTTTTCTGGACGAATAGACTGGGCACATGGATACGATTATCACAACTAGATAAATGAGAATATTTCAGTTGTGAAATGTTTTAATGTGAATGTTGCAGTTTCCCCATATATGGTTTCTCGTTGTATTCCTGAACACACCCAAGACTTTGTCTCCAGAGACAGATGAAGAACATGTAAGTTTTATCAGCAGATAAAGGAGACAGTCTCTTCAGACGTATCTCCAACACGTCAAGTTCTCCATCCTTATCAAATTCTAGAAAATTCCATTCATCTCAGTGTTGTCCTCTGAACCCCCATAAAATGAACTGTCATGAGTCACACACACAGGCATGCGCGCACACACACTCACACACAGACACACACACACACACACACACACACACATATCTCGGTGTTGTTTGAATGGTCAGTCAGCAGAATCTGCCTTCACTGTGCTTACATGCATGGTTTGTGAAAAGAGCTCTCCAGCCTGCGTGTTGCGATATGTTTTGAGGAAAGACATCAGATTCTGTCATGGTTTTAATCAACACGGTGCCTGAACCTTTCCTTTCTGTGCAGAACTGTCCTGCATTGTTTCTTTACCAAAAATTAAAAAAAAAAAAGAAGAAAAGACTTTTATTCCTCCCGTACACGCTGAAAGATTAGCATGTTTTGCACGTAATTAATGTCCACTGACCTCCAGCGTGGTTGCATCTCTTCAGGACTAAAATAGCAGGTGATGTGATAAATATTCATGTTTCGTCCCCATGTTTGGTCTGCCCTAAGCAAAGAGTGGCAAACTAATGGTTCAGGAAAAAGACTCTAGACGCGCTTGTGTTTTACCGGCATTTCTCTCTAACGGACTGTCTTCTAGGTCAAATAAAACATGTCCAGAGGTGCATACTCTGCTTGTAACCGAAGCATGAGTGTGTGTGTGTGTGTGTGTGTGTGTGTGTGCGCTGCGTTTTGCCCTTTCACTTTAACTGTCTTTGTCCTCTTTCTGTTGTCCGCGGTTCATTTTCTGTGGTCGTGGACACCGTGGGAACCCTGGTTCTGTTGGTGATTACTGGTGAGTTGTACTGGAAGTCAGAGGAGGTGTTAGCCTAGCGTATGCTAACTCTCCTCTTAGTTCTGCAGTCAATTTATTATTCATCACCTTCTCCTCGCTTGGCTGACGGTGATGACTATATCAGATCTGGCAAGGTGGGTGAGAGAGATTGGCAAAATGGTATGTGTGTGTGAGTGTGTGTGTGTGTGTGTGTGAGAGAGAGAGAGAGAGAGAGAGTGTGTGTGTGTGTGAGTGTGAGTGATGGAGGCTATGTTATTCAGCTGGAACAGGAAAATGCTCCTTGTTTGAAAGTGGCTGCGTCCTCATTGACCCGCCTTCCAGCTGCCTGCAGCCTTGGCTAAAGATTAGATAACAGATAAGATTGACGGGCGTTTCGTACAGGAGAAGCAAGGTTTAGTCCAGGTGTGAGAGCAGAGAAGGAACTACAAGCCCCACACACACACACACACACACACACACACACACGTAGGATTACAGAATTACATGGGGTAAACACATGATACAAATCTCTTTGCTCCAGATACTAACAGCAATAAAAATGAGGCATTGCTGAGATCCATAGACCAGATGTAGAGAAAACGGTCTTGATCAGCACACGGCAAGGTCTATGGCCAAGCTGAAAAAGCATATGTTTCAAAAGTGAAACGCTCATTGTGATAATTGGAATAACCATTAGTGACGTTATACAGTCATAAATAAATGGGGAGGGGGAGACTTGGAGAGTTTGACAGTGTGTGGAGCGCGTATGAGTGGAGAGCCTTGGTATGGTTGTTATGTGTGATACCACAGCTGCGTTTCTGGCTGATCAGTGTGGCGTAGAGGCTTGGCCGAATGCGTTGGCTGCGGAATGGTGGGAAAGCAGGTCCCTTGGTACCGAGAGAGAGAGAGAGAGAGAGAGAGAGAGAGATCTGATCCAAAAATGAATAAACCATGTCGTTCAGCACAACAAAGAGCGATGGCAGACTCTTTGCTTTTCCTCGGGGGGGGCGGTGGGGCGGGGGGGTCCTTTATCTCTAAACCACATCTTTACCTGCCTCTTATTATGCCCCCCACCCCCACCCCCCAATCCCATCACCAGCACCATCACCCTCCACCAACTCTCTCTTTCTCTCTCTCTCCATCAGAGATAAGTGATAGAGGGACAGTCTGCCTCGCGGCATTGTCTCTGACAGAGGTATTGGTAAGTAAGTGACTCCCTTGATTTAGGTGAGCAGGTTGGGGGTCATCCTCTTCACCCCTTAGATTATCAGAGCTCTAACCTCACCGGCAGCTGGCCGCGCTCCCTTAATAACCTGTTTTATCTCATTGTGAGGATGAGGGAGATGGAAGCTAGTATTATTTTTTGTAGTGGTTGTTGTTGTTGCGTTGCATGGCAGTTTATATAGAAAAATTCTCTGATATGCGACTGCTTGGATGTCAAAGAAGGTGGTGGAATTTAATCACGGGGGGGGAGATAAGATTCCAGACATGTGAAAATGATATTCTGGCGAGAAGACGACTTCAGACATCATTAATCTATACAAGACTCGACATGCTTCACGACACACGTTGTGTCCGCAGCCTGTGGATCGATAACTTACTTCTTATTTACTGTTTGTTCCCGTGTCTGTAAAGACTGTGTTTTGATGTTTATTAAACAGTAATCAGAGGGTTCATGTGGGTTTTCTGTTTTTGAATGGCTTATCTGAATGGCTTATCTGCATTGTTTTCTTCTAAACAGTGGTATTTTTTTTTAAATACACAGTATTGTCAAAAAAAAGTTTTGTGGATACGGGGGACTGACTTTGGTAACTGTTTCCACACATTGGTTTATTATAACCTTTGGTGTTTTGGAAGAACTACAGACAACGTTTTAATCAAACATGCATTTTTTATTCATTTATTTATTTATGTATTTATTTATATATTTATACAGTTATGTATTTGTGTATTTATTTATTTATTTATTTATTTATTTATTTATTTATTGTGTTTGTTTTGGTATTTTTTCACCAAAAACTCTTATAGTTCTCTTAGTGTGAACTATAAGAATTCAGCAATGTTATAGGCTTTATCAAAAGTAAAGATACAAGCAGTTTTTAACTTATAAGTACAAAGACATCTTTCTCTTCAGTTCCAGGCTTTGTTCTTATGTGCTCTCACAGGTGATGAGACACTCTCAGTCTTTACAGAACATAAAACTGTTTTTGCTTCACTATACAAAATCTTCGCAACAGAAAACATAGGCAAATATCTGTCTACCGAAATAGAAAGAAATATCACAGCGATCGCCATGACGATCTAATCACAAGGAGGTAGTTGTCAAAATAGTATGTTAACACGAGTGAACTTCCTCTTTAGATGGTTGATCGGTCAGTTGGTGTAACCCCTGACCTAATTTTACATTGCAAATTCCTTTTCTTTTCTTTCTTTCTTTTTTTTTTTTTTTAAATTTGCCATTCAAATGTTCTGCAATACTTTTGAAAAAGAAGCTTTTGCGCACCCTCTGAAAAACAAAAGCTGTTTAGCTCTGCTGCTGTTTACTGGATGTTTGTTCATTGCTCATACGGGAATGCCAGCAACGCCCTGAGGTGTTGGGGTGTGATTCTCTGTCACACTGGTGTTCAGAGGAAGTTTGATTCCGTTTTGGGTTGAGCGGCGGTGTGGGACAAGACGATGTCATGGTTTCGCCCTCCCCTGTGCGCTCTGTCCGAACATGTTCCCTTTCTCACGGCTCTTTGTCGTGTATTGAACCAACGCTAAGTCTCCTCACTCAACATCTTCCCACAAGACATTTTTTTTTCCTTTTCATCAAAGACCACACGGATCAATCTGTTATGTAACATTCTTTATTTCTTCCAAAAGGCTCATCGGGTTTACCTTGGTAACAATGGAGAACAAAGATACAAGTAAGACACCAACAAACACAAAAAAAAATTTACAAAAACATCTTTATGAAGGAGACTCTCCCAGTTAGTTGCCGGACCTGACACAACAAATGTTCTTTTTTTAGAGTAGTAACCCACGCACGTTAGTGGCAATGTCGGAACCAGCTTGGTCATAAACCCTTCAGTGTGTAACTTGTTCTGAATCCATGAGACTCGATCTCTGAGTTCTAAATGCGAGGTTGGGGTTTCGGGGTTCTGGGTTCTGGGTTCTGGGTTCTGGGTTCTGGGTCCTGGGTCCGGGCCGGCCTCCTGGGGTGCACAAGCCAAACAGAAAACCTTCCTGCTCCAGCGTATGCAAATCCAACCAACCAGGCGAACAGCTCAGTGACTGCCCAAACTACCCTTTTAATGTTTTATGTACCCTGTCCTTTTAGCTGCTCCCCCCCCCCCTCCCCCACAACAGCGGTTGAAACCAGACCGTTGGATGTTTGCATTACCCCCCCTGCTTGCGACATGCTGAAAACTATGACGACAACAATAAAACCATAACTGGTTCTGTAGCAACGTATGCAAAGACACACCCCAGGGATCCCAGAAACACACACACACACACACACACACACACACAGAGACACACACCTGCGGTGTTTACCCGTTGTTTTAATAAGTAGTGGTTACTTATTGACCAGTTTCTAACAGTGGGGTCTGAGGTCTGACAATAGGTTCAGTTCTCTTTTCCTCGGCTGTGCTCTGTGGGCTTTGGGGGAAGCTGCTCTGATTTTTGAAGCCCTGATCCTTCAGTCAGAAAAAAAAAAGGGGGGGGGGGGGGGATTCGGAGAGATCCTTTCCCACGCTCCCATACTTCCAGATAGGAAACAAGCCAAAAACCGTCCCAGTGTGATCTCTGGCCTCTGACCTGTCCTCTCCCTCTGCTTCTGCCTCTTCTTCCAACCAGAGATCTACTGTTACTGTAAAACAGGGCTGGGTGTGTTTACAAAGAATGGCATGTATGAGTCTTGCATGTGTGGTGTGTCAGTAAGTGTTTATGTGTGTGTGTGTGTGTGTGTGTATCTGTCTTAAATGCAAATGAGGAAACCTTCCCCGTGGGTCTCCAGACTTTTTTTGGTACGGCGACAGAATTTTGAACTAATCACGAACGTGCCTGTGCGCGTGTTTGCACGCGCGCGTGTGTGCGTGCGTGTGTGTGTGTGTGTGTGTGTGTGTGCTCACACTATTTGTGAACTTTGATCCGGGCAGTTGGACCAAGGAGCAATTAAAAAGGAGAGCAGGGTTGTCTCACGGCTTAGAGACTCAGACCCTGCCTACATGCCGTCAGTCAATTGTCGATCTGGGGGAGGTGAAATTGGAGAGAGAGCGAGAGACAGAGAGACAGAGAGAGAGAGAGGGGGGAGGAGAGAGTAGTGGAGGAAAGGGGAGGGCAGAGAAGGGAGTGTGAGCGAGGGAGAGAGAGAGAGAGAGAAACACACACACACCCCTTTCTGCGGTCTCAGTGGATAGAACTCCTCTATTCATACTTGCAGGCAGCGTACGTTGGAGTCAGCAGAGGAAACAGTGAGCGGGAATATCGTCCGCTCCGAGAGGAGTTTAAAACCCGTTGTTGGAGCTAACCTGAGGAGGAGCAGGAGAGCTCCTAACGGCTAGTATCCGGATCCTTAAGCACATTTAGAGAGAGAGAGAAAAGAGGAATTGCTTTTTCTCAAACTGCTCAAGGTAGGCATGCTGCTCCCTGACTCTTCCACGCTGTTTCTGGAGCTTCTGTGTCGTATGTGTCCTTGAGTCTTTGTTGTCCTGTCTCTGAGTGTCTTCAGGGGATAAACTGTGTGTGTGGGGTATTTTTTTTTTTTTTTTTTTGGGGAAGGGTCTCTAAGACAAATGGCAGTCTGGATCCCACCACCAAAGAGAGGGAGCAAGGGACTTGTGTCATCTGTCAGTGTATTTTCTTTCTCACATGCTGCAGGTTTTGCGTATGTGTGTGTGTGTGTGTGTCTGTGTGTGTCTGTGTGTGTATATGTAATTTGTCTCAGTGGATACAATGTTTCTCTCAGAGTGCCAAATGCTCTCTCTTGCTCTCTCTCTTTTTCTCTCTTTCTCTCTCTCTCTCTCTCACACACACACGCCCGCACACACTTACTTTGTTAATCACATGCTGTTTCAGTCACTGAAGTGACAACACTCTGCAGCGCTAAGCTTAAACAATGTGTGTGTGTATTTGTGTGTGTGTGTGCGTGTGGGTTCTATTTATCTTTTGCTGTCAACACAAGAGTGAATCCAGGGTTTATCAGCCAGAGTCTCTGGGTTAGCTGACACCCTGTTTCAGATTTGTCAGCCTGCTTGAGTTTTCTGACAGTGTGTTTTGTGTTTAGTTCCAACTGTAAACTTACAGGAGGAGATCCCCTGTGTGTGTGTGTGTATGTGTGTGGTTTGTGTACAGTATGTGTGGTCTTAGAGCATCTTTACGAGAAGGTTCTGACGTCTTGTGTTAAATGAGTAAATGAGAGGTAAGCACATGAGAATGGAGAGAGGAGAGAGCAGAGGAGAGAGAGAGAGAAGAGAGAGAGAGAGAGAGAGAGAGAGAGAGAGAATGGAGACAGAAGAGGGAAAAGAGAGAGAGAAAGAGAGAGAGAGAGAGAATGGAGACAGAAGAGAGAAGAGAGAGAGAGAGAGAGAATGGAGAGAGGAGAGAGCAGAAGAGAGAAAGAGAATGAGACAGAAGAGAGAGAGAGAGAATGGAGACAGAAGAGAGAGAGAGAGAATGGAGACAGAAGAGAGAGAGTGGGAGAGAGAGAGAATTGAGAGAGAAGTTTGGAAGATTTTTTTTCTAGCTCAGGAGAGAAATGAAGTGACAGTTCACACTCTCCTCTCCTTGTTCACTGCGTGTTGATGTCAAAGAGCAGTGAAGGAGATGAAGACCTGGCTAGACACACAAAGAAAGAGTTAGAGTGCACGAGAGGGAGAGAGAGAGAGCGTGCACAGGGGAGAGCGAGAGAGAGACCGAGAGAGACCAAGAGAGAGCGAGAGAGAGAGAGAGCGAAAGGGGAAAGAGAGCGAGAAAAGCTTGTGTGAACTAGAAAGAAAGGTGCATTAGAGAGGGAGAACTGTGGTGTGGTCAGCTCTTTCAGTGACTCTGGGGGCAGAGGTTGGGGGGGGGGGGGGGGGCGGTGTGCTTAAGCTCTCAGCTGTGTAGGGGTCACTGCAGGCATCCAGACGACCTGAGAGAGAGCAGAGGGTGACAGATTCCTCAGTGCGCAACACCAGGAGGGCTGCACACACACATACACACACTCACTCACACACACACACACACACACACACACACACACACACACACACAAGACCCTCAGTCTGCTCTGCCTTCTGTGAATGAGTCTAACAAAGACCAGGTTTTTGTTTTGTGTGCGTGTGTGTGTGTGTGTGTGTGTGTGTGTGTAGAGATGAGACAGGCTGATGAGAAAGACATTGGAAGTACCCTCAGTGACTGGATTTTTACTCTTCTTCTTGGTGTTTGTCTGCAGGTGTAGACCCTTTTTTTCCCCCCTTTGTGGTTTTTCTTTAAGGAGAAAAACTATCTCTTTGTCATGTGAGGGTTTCCCTCATCCTCCACACATTCTGTGGAAATCAGCAGATGAGGTGCTTCACACACGTCACTTCCTTAGGAAGGATTTTTCAATGTTTAATTGTTTAGCTATCCTGTAATCGACTGAAAAATGATGACCTCAGCAAACACTCTTCCAGATGGAAGTGAGGTGTTTCCAGGATCAGGGTTGCATTAGTCTATAATACTGTATGTACATATGGAATGAAAAACAAATATCGAGTGATATAGTAAGGCATTACTATTATCATCATCATGCTGTTTTGCATATCTTGGTTTGAGTTTGACAGACTGTATTGCATTGTCCCTTTGGTTGCGCTCTGGAGCGTAATGGGCACTATGCCATCCGTGCCTGTGTGTGTGTGTGTGTGTGTGTGTGTTTAAGGCGTAAATGAACTCTCGTGAATGATTTGCTCTTCTCTCTGAGCAGCGGCGTGGCCTGGAGAGGCTGAGATGAGTAGCAGCGTGCGCTCCGTTACCCACGGGGCTTTTCTTCATCTTTCTGCCCCGCTGGAGAAGGGGGCATTGGGGTGAAACGTGGGAGGGGGGGGGGGGGGGGGGGGGGGGGGGGGGTTGGTTATGTATGTGGATTTGGTGGGGGGTGGTGGGGGTGATGGTGGGGGGTGGGATAAGATTGCCTAAGTAGGTCACAGCTTCACTATAGCATGTCTGAAACAGACATTAAGAAGCCCAATAAGTCACAGCCCCTGGCTGAGTGTGTATGGATAGTGACCCAGTTACACACACACACACACACACAGGCACGCTGCTTTCATGGCAAATCATTGCACCTGATATTACCCCATTCTCCATCTTCAACTTTAATTCAAAAGCCAGATGATCTGAGGATGAATGCACACAGCACTCTCACACACACACGCACGCACGCACGCACACACACACACAAACACACACATGAGAACTACATATGAAATAATCTGAGAACCTAATGGCTATCCATACATAGTAAAAAGTTTCATAGTTTCACATCTATGTATAAAAAAGGAAGATTTAGAAAAAAATAGTAACAACTTTCTTCCAATTGGCTCAACAGCTGTAAAGAGTAGATCTGAATAGAACGCATTAGACCACAGAACTGAATAGATCTAACAGAGCCCATAGACCAGAGTTCTGAACAGATCTGGTAGAACACATAGACCAGAGTTCTAAACAGATCTGGCGGAACACATAGACCAGAGTTCTAACCAGATTTGATAGAACACATAGACCAGAGTTCTGAACTGATTGATTATAGTACATAGAGCAGAGTTCTAAACAGATCTAATAAAACACATAGACCAGAGCATTGAGTAGA